>NC_071089.1:39832134-40112134 GCF_027358695.1 Spea bombifrons
GTATTAAAAAAATAAAATAAAAAAAAAGATTATTTTGAGCAAGTGCTAAAATTTCTAAAAAAATCTCAACAAAGAGTTAAAATAAAAGCACTTCAAATACCCAAGGGGTGTCTAATATATAAAAAAAATGGCTGATGGGGTAAATTGGAGTGGCCGAGCTCAAAGATAGGGCATAGGTACAGACTGACCAAAATGGAGAAAAAAAGCGCACTTCCCAAATGTGGCATTTTAAATCTCAAAGAACCCGACAAACCCATGCATGTCGGGTATCACTGCACTCAGGAGATGTTCCTGAACACATATTGGGGTGTTGTTTGACAGTGACATATACCAGAACCTGTATAGCTATAACTAAAATACAATTTGTGTGAAAAAAAAAATTAAAAAAAATACTATTACAAAGTTTGACAAAGTGTAGTTCTATAATTGGTGCATGGAAAGGGTTAAAATAACAGCATTTGGAATACCCTGGGATGTCTAGTTTTCAAAAATATATGGTTTGAATGGGTTAAATTGAGTTAACCCGCTTCAAAGATATTCCAAAGAGGAGATGGAGGCAGAATGACCAAATGACCACCTGGATTACGCATGCCCCAAAAGTAGCCTTTTACCAGCCAAACAATCTGACAAACCCATGCATGTGGGGTATCGCTGTACTCAGGAGATGTTCCTGAACACATATTGGGGGGTTGTTTGACAGTGACATATACCAGGACCTGTATATCTATAACTAAAGTACAATTTGTGTGAAAAAAAAATAAAAAAAATTACTATTACAAAGTTTGACAAAGTGTAGTTCTATAATTGGTGCATGGAAAGGGTTAAAATAACAGCATTTGGAATACCCTGGGGTGTCTAGTTTTCAAAAATATATGGTTTGAGGGGGGTTAAATTGAGTTAACCGGCTTTAAAGATATTCCAAATGTCACGGGATCAGGGAGAGAGGAAGGATCCTGCTATGCAGATACGCACGGTAGAGAAGTCCAGTATACAGTCCGTAATCAAAAAGGGCAAAGGCAGGCAGCGAGGTCAAACGTATCCGAGGTCGAGGCAGGCAGAATAGGAGCAAAACGGGTAAACAGATCCGAGGTCGTAGGCAGGTAGCGAGAATCGTAGTCAAAAACAGGCAAAGGTCGGTACACAAGAAAATCGAGAATATATATAGCAATCAGCACACCCAAAAAGTATTACACTTTGAACGGGTGAAGACAGGATAGAAAAGTGGCGTTTAAATAGGTGAGTGATTGCAAACAGCTGTGCAGCGTACGCTACGTACGTTGTGTACGCCGCGTACGCGGCGTACGCTGCATAGGCTGAGTATTCTGCGTAGATTGCGTACGCTGCGTAGATTGCGTACGCCGCGTACGCTGTGTAAATTGCGTACGCTGCGTACGCTGTATACGCAGCGGTACGCTCGATGCGGACCTATGCCGCGTCATAACCGCGTCCCCCTCGATACGCGTGGGGGACGTACCGGCGCGTTCACGGCAGGTAGACGTGGTCCCAGCCGAGGTGGAGGAGGGGGGACCGCGACACTGCCGTGTGCGTACAGCGGGGACCGCAGCGCCGGAGGAGTCGGGACCAGGCGAGGCAGCCCTGGCGTCAGAGGTAGGTACCGCGGCGTGCGTGACACCAAAGAGGAGATGGAGGCAGACTGACCAGATTTGTTAAAAAAGATTTGGAAATCATAAAACGCTGCTTGTACTTATTGCCCTATAACTTACAAAAAACAGCAAAAAAACATAAAAACATTGGGTATTTCTAAACTCAGGACAAGTAGTAGAATCTATTTAGCTAGTTTTTTTACTTGCTTTTTTAGGTGAGTAAAAGATTTTTCAAATAAAAGTCATAAAATGTGTTTTTTTTTAATTTTTCACCATGTTTTTTTAATTTTTTTATAGTAAATAAGATGATACGATCAAAATAATGGTATCTGAAGAAAGCCCATCTTATGTGGGTACACTAAATGGGTGAGGAGAAAATTACAGCTGAACACAAGCACCACAAAAGTGTCAAAACAGCCTCGGTCCCACAGGGTACAAAACGAAAAATGAGCCCGGTCCTTAAGGGGTTAAAATATGTCCCAGGGAAATATGTTGTTTGTTAACAAACTGCACTACTGGCAGTTTTCAAAACCTGGTAAGGGTCCCTGGGGCGGAGCATCTGGAAGAGCAGGGTGGGCCAGTGCTCCAACAGCACTAATTGCTGTTTTGATCCAGTCCAGAGCCTGCATTCTGGACAGGAGCTCCACGGGTGTGGACTAAGTAACAGCTCACCTGTGGCTGATTAATTAGCAGGCAGAAGGTAAAAGGGTTTGAGCCTGATTCAGAGGGAGGAAGCCACTGTTATGCCAGCTAGGAGAGCTGATGAACTGAGGGGTGGTTTCTCTCTGCAAAGCCATATTGATGGTAACTTGTAACCTGTTTTGTCCTAAACAAAGACTGTTATTCTACTTACAACCACTGCTGTTTATTCCTTTAAAATAAACATTGAAGCTGAGCTGGACGTGTCCTGGACTTCATTTACCCTAGAAGACTGTGGTTACAGCCAAGATCCTTGACAAAAATCCCAAGGAAAAGGGAGGCCTGTCACATATGGTGGAGTATGCGGGTACCCACGTAAGTCTGTGGGTAGAAGCCAGTTACAGCTCAACATGGAGGATATTATCAAGGCGTTGATCCAATCCACCACTGTGCAACAGGAGGCAACAGGAGAGCTACAGAAAACAGTGCAGTTCTGCAGCAATTGGTACTGACCCAGGCAGAGAATGCTAAACTCCTGGCCAAAGCACAAATAGAAAGCACTGAATCCTTAGTGCAACAGATTGCAGTGGCACAACTTGAGGCATTTAAAGTAACCCGTGAAGAGCAGCAAAATGCTACCCGTGTGCTACAGCAGGAGATCCAAGCTATTTCTGAAAAGCTGGACTTGGACCCTGAGGCGAGATCCCCAGGACCAAAGATGATTCGGGCAAGCCACTACCTCCAAAAGATGACTGCATCGGATGATGTTGAAGCCTACCTTCTGGCATTTGAACGCACAGCAGAGAGAGAGAAATGGCCGGCTACCGAGTGGGCAAGTGTACTGGCACCGTTCCTGAGCGGAGAGCCGCAGAAGGCGTACTATGACCTAGAGCCTGCAGAAGCAAGCGACTACAGAAAATTGAAAGCTGAGATCCTGGCAAGTCTAGGAGTAACCTCTGCAGTACGTGCCCAAAGATTCCACTCATGGGCATTTTCCCAGGACAAAGCTGCAAGATCCCAAATGTTTGACCTCATACATCTGGCCCGGAAATGGTTATAACCTGAAGTCGATTTAGCTAGCCACATTGTGGAAATCCTAGTGATGGATCGATTTTTGCGTGGTTTACCAGCGGCTCTGCGACGATGGGTCAGCCAGAGTGATCCACACACAGCAGACCAGCTAATTGCCTTGGTGGAAAGATATGTGGCTGCAGGAGAACTGTTAAGCCCTGTTTCACCAGATAAACCCCGCAATTCTAAGCTTAAGGATTCTGCAAGACTTGGTAAGACTGTTCTGGGTTTAAGAGGGGCTGAAGAACTGCAGCTATATTCTCAGGACACCAGGGACAATACTCCAGGACTCAGAGGGTTAACCAGACATAATAGGCCTGGGAGAGGAACTAATTGGGGGTCAGACTATGTTGTGAAATGCTTTAGGTGCAATGAGGCTGGTCATATGGCTAAGGAATGCCCCTTGAAGGATGAACCTATGGAGTGCAATATGGGTGAAAATGAGGGAATGCATTCATTTTTGTTTAATTGTGTTGCGTCTATTAACAATGACTATGATAATAACCCTTATTGGTGCTATGTGAATGTGAATGGAAAAATGTCTAAAGCATTACTTGATTCAGGAAGTATGGTCACATTAGTAGCAGAATCTGTGTTCATGGGGATAAGAGAGAGTATCCCACAGCAGAAGTAAATATTGGAACCCCGTATGGTTCTCTAAAATACAGAGTGGGTGTAGTACCTAGACTATCCCAGCAGGTGGTAATAGGTAGAGATTTCCCCCATTTTCTAGAATTATGGGCCTCTGCAGAAAAGACAGGCCAACGCTCATCAGAAATTAACCACGCTGATGAGGATTACATGTTTCCTTTTGCCAATACCGAATTGGATTTTGACCCTAAACCAGTACTAGTGGGGGACAACCCAGAACAAACTAGTGAGGAGCCGGCTAATACTGCAGAGAATGACGACTTATTGGCCATAGGGATCAGTCCTGGTAACTTTAAAAGCGCCCAGTGGGAAGATCCCACTTTAATTGCAGCCCGAAACAATATAAAAGGTTGTAAATGGGGTTGCTGCTCAGCCAGGAGAAGCACTGTCATTCCCTTATTTTGAAACGTTAAATGACTTAATCTACCGTGTAGAAAAGAAAGCTGCAGATACTATTAAGCAACTGTTGGTTCCACAGGCTTTCCGTAATATAGTATTGAAGTTGGCTCACAGCCACATACTAGGAGGACACCTTGGATTTGATAAAACCAGAGAGAGTCCTTAAACGTTTTTACTGGCCTGGAGTGCTTGCTGCTATAACAAACTATTGCTCTTCATGCCCTGAATGCCAGCACAGCGCCCCGTTCAAGGCTTTCCGTAGTCCGCTAGTTCCCCTACCTATCATAGATGTACCCTTTGAAAGGATCGCTATGGACTTAGTAGGGCCACTGATAAAATCCGCTAGAGGGCATCAGTATATACTAGTCGTTCTGGACTATGCAACACGATACCCTGAAGCCATACCCTTACGTAATTCCTCTGCAAAGTCAATAGCAAAGGAGCTAATGCTGATGTTTAGCAGAGTGGGTATCCCCAAGGAAATCCTGACGGACCAGGGGACCCCTTTTATGTCCAGGGTCACCAAAGAGCTATGCAGACTCCTGCAGGTTAAACACCTTAAGACCTCAGTATATCACCCACAGACTGATGGTTTAGTAGAAAGATTTAATAAAACCCTTAAGAGTATGTTACGGAAAGTAATTGACACTGACGGGAAAAACTGGGATTGTTTATTGCCATATCTAATGTTCTCCATTAGGGAGGTTCCGCAGGCCTCCACAGGCTTCTCTCCTTTTGAATTGTTGTATGGGAGGCATCCCCGTGGAATGCTGAATATAGCTAAAGAGACCTGGGAGCAGGAGAGCACACCATACCGGAGTGTAATTGAGCACATAGCTCAAATGCAGGATAGAATGGCTACTATTTTGCCTATTGTCAGGGAACACATGCAGAAAGCTCAGCAGGCTCGGAAAAACAGTTATAATCGTAATGCCCGAATCAGAGTGTTTCAGCCTGGAGACAGGGTGTTGGTACTGGTCCCTACAGTAGAGAATACGTTCCTGGCAACCTGGCACGGACCATACGAGATAATCGAGAAAGTGAGTGACATCAATTATAAAGTTAGGCAACCAGGTAGAAGAAAGCCTGAGCAGTTGTATCATGTAAATCTGCTGAAACCTTGGAAAGACAGAGAGGTCTTGGTAGCTTTAAAGCCTTCAGAACGTCCTAAGGCCGAGCCAGAGGTAAATATAGCCGAGACACTATCTATACATCAGAAGCAAGAGGTCAGGGATTTTATAAGAAGAAATAAGGATGTTTTCTCTGTAGTCCCAGGAAAGACTAATGTTATCAAACATGAGATAGTCACAGAACCAGGAAAAAGGGTTAATCTCAAACCCTATAGAATACCTGAGGCCCGGCGGGAGGCTATAAACATAGAGGTCGAAAAAATGCTAATACTTGGAGTCATTGAGGAATCCCAGAGTGACTGGAGCAGTCCTATTGTATTGGTGCCAAAACCTGATGGCACATGGAGATTCTGTAATGACTATCGGAAGTTGAATGGCATCTCAAAATTTGACGCGTACCCGATGCCAAGAGTTGATGAGTTAATAGAAAGACTGGGTAAAGCGCGCTATTTGACAACTCTAGACCTGACAAAAGGTTACTGGCAAGTCCCTCTCACAGACCGGGCCAAGGAAATAACAGCCTTTTCAACACCCAGTGGCCTGTTTCAGTACACTGTATTGCCATTTGGGTTACATGGTGCACCTGCCACATTCCAACGAATGATGGACAGAATTCTTAAACCCCATACTCGCTATGCCGCTGCTTATTTGGATGTTGTCATCCACAGTACAGACTGGGAATCCCATCTTCCAAAAGTTCAAGCAGTGCTTGATTCTATCCGCTCGGCAGGTTTAACTGCCAATCCTTCCAAATGTATATTTGTAAAAGGATATTCAATTGGGAGAGGATTGGTTAAACCACAAACTGCAAAAGTGGAAGCCATGCAAAAATGGCCACAGCCACTTACGAAAAAACAAGTAAGGGCATTTTTGGGTTTGACTGGTTACTATAGGAGGTTTATTCCAGATTTTGCTACCATTGCTGCTCCTCTAACTGACCTCACTAAGGCAAGGTACCCAGTGATGGTTAAGTGGAGCCCTGAAGCAGACAAAGCTTTTAAAAGACTGAAGGAGGCTATCTGTGCCCAACCAGTCTTAGTAACTCCGGACTTCTCCAGAAGCTTCATAGTTCAGACAGATGCTTCTGATGTGGGCTTAGGAGCTGTCCTTTCCCAGGAATATCAGGGTGAAGAACATCCTATGTTCTTTTTGAGCAGGAAACCAAACCCACAAGAGAGAAACTACTCTATTGTAGAAAAGGAGTGTCTCGCTATTAAATGGGCATTAGAGTCTCTTAAATACTACCTGCTAGGTCGGAAATTCCGATTAATAACAGATCACGCACTTTTGACTTGGATGTGGCAAAACAAAGAGAAAAACTCCAGAATTACCAGGTGGTTTTTGAGTTTGCAATCCTTTAATTTCACAGTGGAACACAGGGCAGGCCTCAAACAGGGAAATGCTGATGGCCTTTCCAGAGTACATGCTCTGATATCCATGGTCGCTCAACCCCTTAGGTCTGAGCTGAGGGGGAGGATATGCGACAAAAGGTGTGGTACAGTGATAGATGGCAGGTATATTGACCAGCCTTTGTCAATAGTAGCCTGCTTTAACCCCTTCAGGACCGGGATTTTGATACTAACGTGTCGCTAAAGGACCAGAGCCGTTTTTGTGTTTTTGCCATGTCTTTCTTCAACTGTAATTTTTCTCTTATCAAGTGGTGCACCCACACAAATCATATATTGTTTTTTTCAGCACAAGTAGGGCTTTCATTTGAAACCATATTAAGCTGGGTAGTACATTGTTTTGTTTGAAATAAACTGGAAAAAGTGGGGGAAAAATGAAAAAAAAGCATTTTTTTACAGTTTTGTATACATACAAATTGTACACACATTGAACCAATGGGAAAAAATTATCCCAAATATATTCATTAAGTTGTCCTGATTTGGAAACCACCCAACATGGCCAGGATTTTTATCTATTTTGACCAGTATAGGGCAAATATTGCAAGGCATGCATTACGTTTTTGAAATGTAATTTTTTTCAAATTTGGCATGGTAGTCTAATAACTGCAATAGTTGTCACAGATACTGATTATCCCCCCAAAATTATATGTTTATGAACAGTAGATAAGTCAAGGTGTAC
The DNA here is from genome assembly GCF_027358695.1 of Spea bombifrons. Lineage (NCBI taxonomy): Eukaryota > Metazoa > Chordata > Amphibia > Anura > Pelobatidae > Spea > Spea bombifrons. The sequence goes on from NC_071089.1 coordinate 39,839,714, forward strand.
AACTAGGGTCATTTTGACACTTTTCAAATAGGGATTTTATCGCCAATTGCTGCCAAATTTTGAGGTATTTTTATATTTTTTTGTTTTTTTTGCATATGTTGCAATGTTGCTTTAGATTTTATATTATATTTTGTATAGAATATGTGCAACTGCAGAACAAAACACCAAATTGTGTTCACCAACATCCCCCGGTTCCAACAAGGCCTCACATGCATGGTTCATGCATTTTTTGAGGAAGCTATGAGGGCAAAACTGGAACATGCGCATTTTCCTTTTCAAATTTGGAATTTTCAGAAATTGGTTTCCTGGGCCCATATCCCATTTGGGACATTTTGGAAGCCCCCCGCTGTAAATTACCCCATAAAAGTATATATTTATGAACAGTAGACAAGTCAAGGTGTTCAACTAGGGTAGTTTTGACAGTTTTCAGCCAGCCATTTCTTCACTGATGTCTGCCAAACTTCACAGAGAAATTATTTTATTGCGTTTTTAACGCATACATTTCAATGTTGCACTGAATTTCTTGCACAGCATATGTTTAACACTGGAAGAAAACACCACATTTTGTTCACCAACATCCCCCGATTCCAACAAGGCCTCACATGCATGGTTCATGCATTTTTTGAGGAAGCTATGAGGGCAAAACTGGAACATGTGCATTTACATTTTTTAAAATATTTTTTTTTTATCAGATTACTTGTAAGTGACAGGTTTAGGCCGCTGACATCAATCAGGGAGACCGATCAATAATCAGCGACTTAAAATGTCACCGACAAGTGATCAGGAAATAATTATGATTTTTTTATTTATTAATAATTTGTGTTTTTTCATAATTAACCTAGATGACCCCTCTCTCTTTGTAGAGCAGGGTCATCCATGGGCTGCCATAATGATCCGATCACTCCTATTGGCCAGGAGCGATCTGATCAGCCCAGCCCAGCATTTGACCTGGAAGCACCCTGGACTTTCAGGTCAGTGCTGTTATTTTTTTTTATTATTATTATTTTATTAATTATTTATTTATTTTTTAATTTTTTTTATTTTTCTTTATTATTATTATTTTTTAATTTTTTTTAACTCTTTCAATGCTGATGCTCCATTGAAGCACAGCATTGACTGATATTTAGTCCCCACAAGCTTGTGGGGACTAATATTAACCCCTGCAATGCTGCGATGGGGGGGTCATACACAATCGCAGCATTGAAGGGGTTAATTGAGGAAGAGGGGGGGTAGGGGTTAACTGAGCACGGGAGGGGGTGGGGGGGCTGGTCTCCACACTCATGTGGAGACCAAAGAACCCTGTCTCCCTGTCCCTGAAGCTGCCTCTGGCAGCTGGGACACAATCTCCAATAGACTGGAGATTGTAGGGGAGGAGTCTCTCTGATCAATCCTACAGGACTGATCAGAGGACTTCTGGGGGGTCGTTTTTGCTGTTGCTGGTCTGCCTGGGCTTCCAGGCAGACCACCAGCAGCAGAGCCCCCTACAAAACGGCAATTAACCCCTTCAATGCCGCGATCGCGGCATTGAATGCCGCGATCGCGGCATTGAAGGGGTTAACGCTGCACTGACGCTCTCATGGAGCGATCAGGCAGCAGGGGGGTGTTGGATCAGGTCCCCACACTTGTGTGGGGACCCATTCAACACCCCCCCCTTCCCTGAAGCTGCCTGTGGCAGCTGAAACCGCGATTGCAGATTTTTCTGCAATCGCTGTTTTTGCCTACAAAATCACTCCGTGGGAGTGATCGTAGGCTTGGGGGCGGGCTTAGACAGGCTGTGGTGTCTGCCCAGGAGTCCTGGGCAGACAGCAGCAGCAGCGCCTCCACGATCACCGCGATTGTGGTGATGTGGGGGCGTTTTTTGGAGAAGACGTACCTGGTACGTCCCGGTCTACCGGTGACTGTTAACCAGGAAGTACCAGGTACGTCCCGGTACGGAAGGGGTTAAAATATGTCCCAGGGAAATATGTTGTTTGTTAACAAACTGTTCTACTGGCAGTTTTCAAAACCTGGTAAGGGTCCCTGGGGCGGAGCATCTGGAAGAGCAGGGTGGGCCAGTGCGCCAACAGCACTAATTGCTGTTTTGATCCAGTCCAGAGCCTGCATTCTGGACAGGAGCTCCACAGGTGTGGACTAAGTAACAGCTCACCTGTGGCTGATTAATTAGCAGGCAGAAGGTAAAAGGGTTTGAGCCTGATTCAGAGGGAGGCTAGGAGAGCTGATGAACTGAGGGGTGGTTTCTCTCTGCAAAGCCATATTGATGGTAACTTGCAACCTGTTTTGTCCTAAACAAAGACTGTTATTCTACTTACAACCACTGCTGTTTATTCCTTTAAAATAAACATTGAAGCTGAGCTGGACGTGTCCTGGACTTCATTTACCCTAGAAGACTGTGGTTACAGCCAAGATCCTTGACAAAAATCCCAAGGAAAAGGGAGGCCTGTCACAATATTTATGTGTGTATGTATGTATGTATATATATATATATATATATATATATATATGTATATATATATATATATGTGTGTGTATATATATATAATATTGTTGTTGGGGGTTTTGTCCAATTTGGGTGTGTTATTTTTAATAAAGTGGGTTTTTTTTTTTTTTAAAGGGGGGGGGTCATTTTCAGTTTCGGTCAAGTGATAGCTGAATTTTCGGTCCAGAAAACTGACGCCAGACACTGAAGCAGTAGGCCTACACCACTTCAATGTTTGGCTTAGTATATAGTGATAGGGGTTATGCTACATTATTGGCAATGTCTGGCTCAATGTATAGTGATAGGTGTTGTGCTGTGCCTCAGTATATAGTGATAGGTGTTATGCTGTACCCCTGTCAATGGTATGCAGTTTTTCCCAATAAAAAAAAAATAGTTATATATGATAGATCCTTTATGCAGCCCGGAGCCCCCGCTCATGATTCGCTCATAATTAATTTTTGCGGTGAGAATTTCACCTTTAGAATAGACCATGGAGTCAAAAGGGTTGGAAATGTATAGCTCCACCCCCTTGCAATGTGATTTTTTTTTTTTCAGCTCCACCAACTTTATATGGACTGTAGAAGCATATTGTGCGCACAAAATTTTGGCTCTGGGAAAAATTTTGCACAACAGAAATTTTCTGCGCACATCACCCAAGAAAAATTAGAGGGAACATTGCACGCAAGTGCTGTTTATTTGTGTTTGATCTATAGTTCACAGGGAGGAAGGAAAGGAGAGGTATGGCTTAGTGAATGAGGGACAAATGGACCGGGAATGATTTCAGGAGAGAGGACCTCTCAAATTCATGGTCAGGGTGAGAAGGGGAAAAGACTACACTGACTCTCACAGTCTTCCCCTAATCTACAGTCAGTGTGGCAATTTTTCTTTTTGGTGTGGTAGTGGAGGGAGTGATTGCATGCTAGGGAGTGTGGAGCAGGGCCCAAGGAAATGCTTTCTGGGGTCCAATTTTTTCAATATTTAAAAAAATGTTTTTGTTACAGTAGATTAGCTTTTTTTTCCTTGCATATAATGTATATTATTGTTTCCATTGTCTCCAGTTATATATTACTGTACTTGTTTGCACTTGCACATAAACTATCTTTAATGAAAGCTAGTTGTTTGTTACAAGATTTTTTTCCTTTCTTTTTTTGGGATGGGGGCGCCAGAGGAGTAGTCTGCACAGGGCGCCAGAATACTTAAGGTCGGCTTTGCATCTATTGTACATTAATGGGAAATCAATACATTCACAAATAATTAAATTTCCCAATGCAAAATGGAACATATAGTACACAGGCCCTGTTAACAGTTCAATATTTTACATTCAAGATTTTGTTAGTTAGGGAGGTTTGTTTACCACTTCAGGAAATTTAATACCCCAGACCTGTGATAGGTCAACCACATCAATACAGAAAAATATGGAAAGTTTAGAAGAGTCTTGATTAACTTATGGCCATTTCATAAGCTACCCTAGATTGTAAGATGTTGAGGTTCTTTTGAGTATTGACAGCACGCTGTCCTAGTCAATATCCATTTGTGACATAAAAACATAAAAAACGCTAGCTTTGTTAATAATTTATTTATAGTGACAGAAATGCTGGTACAGCAGTGGCTAATTTTGTTTGTCCTTACAAGTAAAATTGAAACCCTAACCTAGAAAGAAAAACCTGTGTTCAGTTAGTGCTCAGAAGAGATCTACACTTAGCTAAAACACCTTACAATTACCCATACAGTTTGCAGACGCACACCAGCTGGAGAGGAGGATCCATGTCCCCTGGCGCGATGCGGGGGATCTGGATCTTAGTCTTGTAGTCAGACCTCTATTTGAGGTCTAATTAGAAGACAACATCGAATATATATGCTCTGACAAAAACCTCGTCTTATAATCGAACAAATACGGTATATATAAGAAATATGCGAAGTTTTTCAACGCCCCTTGTATATACATACACTGTGAGAAATATTTAGCTTCTGAGTCTACAAATTAGTGAAATCAGGCTAAGAAAACACTCTTCACTGTATATTTTGGAGTATATTGGAGATGCTGTCATTATGGCCAAGTTACGTACTATTTATTAAGAACACCCAATAACTACACCAGGCTTCAAAACTGGCATGGTCATTTACTAATTCCTACAGTGAAATCAGCCAAATGAGAATATCAGCCACTGTGTTAAAATGTAAAATATATTTTAAAAGTAGAAAATGCAGAACAACAAGATAACTCAATAAGAGATTTGAAATTTAAGTATTTAAAGGATAATATGCAGTGGTATTACTTAAATGATCTCAGGCGTTATAATACCAGTTCAGGACACAGGCAGATGGCACCAAAATGTCAACCAAAATATTGTGTGGTAGTTTATAACATTACTGCATTAAATGTGATATTATTATATGTCTGTAGTGTTGCCATTAGTTTTAATAGAATGTCAGTATTATAGAATGTATAACATGCAACTCAAATTAACAACACAAACAATAAATGGACCTTTTTGATAGGATATTCAGTTTCTCATCCAAGTAATGAAAGAACAGTGGGTTTTCCGTTAAGCCCCATGACAGAAACACATTAGTTTTCTTAGGTCATTCCCTGGAGCTTATGTGAAGGCATCCTGAGGTTTCCACCACCAAGTGAAGTCCAGATATAAGGCACACAGACACCAAATACCGTATTGGCCCAAATATAGGCCTATTTTCGGGGTCTAGTGCCCGGCAGCGGGGTTAGGATACAGATCCCCCGCAACGGTGCAGGGGACCTGCATCCTACTCTCTGATACACTCACACAGCCTCCCCTGCCAGCACTTCCCACAGGGGGAGTGCCGGCACGGGAGGTTGTCTAAACGCATCGTGCAGACGTTCACCGGCTGCGGCGATGCGCGCGTAAACAACCTCCGCTGCCGGCATGTCTGCACGATGTGCTTTAACAATCTCCCTTGCCGGGAATTTCCACGAGGGGAGTCCCGGCAAGGGAGATTGTTAAAGCACATCGTGCAGACGTGCCGGCAGCGGAGGTTGTTCACGCGCATCGCCGCAGCCGGTGAACGTCCGCACGATGCGTTTTACCTCTGCCCCTAAAACTTACCAGAGCAGACTCAGACATCTGCTGAGTGTCGGCAGCGGAAGTTGTATACGCGTATTGCGTAGATGTCCCCCGCCGGCCCCGCAAGACACCCGGGAGTCTGCTCTGGTAAGTCGGGGGGGGGGGGGCAGAGTGGCAGCATATCTCGGGGGAGGAGGACAGAATGGCAGCATATATCTAGGGGGGGAGACAGCGGCAGCATATCTCGGGGGGGGGAGGACAGAGTGGCAGCATATCTTGGGGGTGGGGGGGACAGAGTGGCAGCATATCTATTACAAAACTTTTTTTTAAAAAAGCACCAAACTTTTAGGGTGCGGCCTATATTCGGGTAAGGCCTATATCCGAGCCAATACGGTATATATCAATAACAGAGTGTTTGTTGGAGAAGGATCCTCCAATATTTTTGTGTAATCTGTGACATCATAAAGAGATTAAATGTTGCCACAGGCTAAAAATTACTGTTAGTTCCTATGTGTTGCAGTGAGTAAAATAAACCAATTCTACAGTTCACTGACATTCACCTACCAAGACATTTTGGACAATGCTATGCTTTAAAATGTGTAGGAACGGTTTGGAGGAAGGCCCTATTCTATTCCAGCATGACAACACAAAGCAAGGTTCATATACAAATGGTTGGATGAGTTTGGCGTGGAAGAACTTGACTGGTCCTCACAGATGCTCTACTGGATGAATGGGCACAAATTCCCACAGAAAACTCTAAAATCTTAATCCAACAGACCTGGCTACTTTATTTAAATAATATCAATGTATGTTATAACCTGACAGTTATGCAAAACAGAATGTTACACTACAATGCATAAGACTGTGTTTAGAAGGGATTATTAATATGTCCAATTTTGATAATATACTTTCAAAATAATTCTGCAATTTCAATGATAAAATAGCCATTTATGAAATTTAATAGATTTATTGCTTGTATAATAAATACAATTTTGAGATAAAGCTTCAGGTGACTTTTAAATGCTTTTCCGTTAAATAAAGCACCTAGAGTACTGATAATTATTAAAATTATTGTTTTTTGTTCACTAAGTTAGGGTAGCGTAGCTCCCAGTGTAAATACATGAAACTCCCAGGGTTTGATTACCTCTAGTTTTACAATTTTACATCAATCTCAGGGTTCCATGGTTGAATAGATAGATTGCCAGGGTCAAACAGTATGGAGATTAATAGTATATCAATTAGAATCCCCACTTTAACACAGGTGACCTCTTGATTAGTGTTTTTTTATTGACTTTAATTATAGTTATTTAGACATTAGATTAGACATTAGATTTGACATATATAGAATGTATATGATGGATTAATGAATCTCTGGTTTCTTTGATGAAAATGTATTAGTCTATTTACAATTTCTGATATTGCATACTATAAAATTGGTATGTTCCTCATAGTCTTGCATCTGAATACATAGTACCAATGTAGTGCGAACGTCATTGTTTATTTATTGTAGAGAAAAACCACATTTTCATTACAAAAACATGAAATAGATCAGTAACACCCTGTAGATGTTGTTAATGTTGTAAATGACCATTGTAGCTGGGAACAGCTGATTTTTAATGAAATATCTTCGTAGGTTTAGACATCAATGGCTGTGTGTTGAGTTTTTTTGAGGGGACAGCAAATTTACACTGTTATACAGGCTGTACCCCCACTACTTTACATTGTAGCAGAGTGTAATTTCTTCAATGTTCTTCTATAGGGGGTATAAGTATTTTTTTTATTTAGTATTGAACTTAATACTTTTATAACTAAATGTTATATGAAAAACATAATTCCCACATAACGTCTGGGGAAAAAAACCTTCTCAGAAATAATTATTTAATCATATGTTTACTATGAGGACATTGTGCATTCATAAAGGTAACTATGACCACCTTTTTTGAGGGGGGCATAATTTTATGAATCTTGGACACGTTTATCTTAGCTTGCATTATTTAATATACGAGAATCAATGCTTTAGAAAGCACTGATTAATTTATGAAGCTTGAGGTAAAAAGCATACACAACTCTAGTCTTGCTCTAGCTAACTATTAAAAGGATGAAGTTTGGCCTCTCCGACTCCGCAAATGTTCACCTTGGGCCAGCTGTACAGTAACACAAAAAGAGCTATAAAGTAACGCAAATAAAATAACTGGGGACCATGTGGCAACTGGCAAGCTGACTTTTTACAAGTTGTTATTTGGTTGCTACCAAACAGATACTCAAGAACCATAAATACTGCAAACCAAGGGATTATGTTTCCAAGGCTTTTATTGCTAAACACGGATGCTCGGAAGCTGAGTTTAACCCCTTAACGACAATCCCCGTACATGTACGGGGTTGCCGTGCAACGTGTTAACGACAATGCCCGTACATGTACGGGCTGCAGTTAAATAGCTGCATCGCCGCGATCGGCGTCCACGGAAGCCTCACAAGTGAGGCTGACCGTGGATCCGGGGAGGGCAGCCCTTGGCAGCCCTCCCCGGAAGAAAAATGGCCCGGCTAAAACTGCTTAGGAAGCGATCGGAATCGCTTCCTAAGCATAAACTGTGTTGCTGACATGCCTCAGTATCGAGGCATGTCAGCAACACTACCCCCCTACCCCGATCGCCTTGTGATTGCTCAGAGGAGCAACCACAAGTGCCATCCTGTGAATGACATAGTTACATAGTTACATAGTTACATAGGCTGAAAAAAAGACATGCGTCCATCAAGTTCAGCCTTTCCTATATCTGTTAATTTGTTGCTGTTGATCCAAAAGAAGGCAAAAAAAACCCCGGCTTCGCTCTTTCCAATTTTGCACTAACCAGGGAAAAAAATTCCTTCTTGACCCCAAAATGGCAGTCAGATTTCTCCTTGGATCAATAAGCTGTTTCCCCATAATTAAAGATTATATCCCCGAATATTATGTTTTTCCAGGTATCCATCCAGTCGCAGTTTAAATGTCTGTACAGACTCTGATAAAACTACCTCTGCAGGCAGAGAATTCCACATCCTTATTGTCCTTACTGTAAAAAACCCTTTCCTCTGCTTTAGTCTAAATCTCCTTTCTTCCAGTCTAAATGCATGACCACGTGTCCTATGCATAGTCCTGTTTATGAACAGGCCGTCATTCACAGGATGGCATTAACAATAGATCTGAGTTCACAGAGGGTCTCGAGCTCCTCCTGCAGGTTGAATGCAGGTACTGCATCCAACCATGCAAGGTCAATGGAGCCCAGCTCACTAATGAGAGTGACTGGTAATAAAAAAAAAAAAAAAAAAAAAAATTGGTCAAAAATGTTTAAAAAAAATTCAAAAAAATATGGTAACATGTAAAAATCCCCACTGTCACCAAAAAAAAAAAAAAAAAAAAAAAGTTTTTAATAAGCAAGTCCTAAAATTCTTTATCTTTACAAAAATTCCAGCATGGAAAGAGTTAAAATATTGGCATTACAAATGCCCATAGGGTGTCTAGTATCAAAAAATATATGAGTTGATGGGGTAAATTGAATTGGCCGGGTTCAAAGATGTCCCAAATATGGGACATGGGGCAGATGTCTAAATGGCAAAAAAATACACACCTCACAAAGGCGGCATTTTACCTCCCAAATAACCCTACAAACCCATGCATGGGGGGTATCACTGCGCTCAGGAGATGTTACTGAACACATATTGGGGTGTTGTTTGACACGGACATACACCAGGAGCGATAAATTTATACCTGAAGTACAACATGTGTGAAAAAAATACAAAAACAATTTACTACCATAAAGTTTCACAAAGGGTGGTGGTAAAATTAGTGCATGGAAAGGGTTAAAATACCAGCATTTCAGATACCTTGGGGTGTCTAGTTTGTAAAAATATATGATTTGATGGGGTAAATTGCATTGGCTTGCTTCAAAGATACCCGAAATGGCACATGGGGGGAAGAATTACCAGATTTGGAAAAAAAGGTTTTGAAATGGCAAAACGCTACCTGTACTTATTGCCCCATAATGTGCAGAAAAAAGCAAAAAAACATAAAAACATTGGGTATTTCTAAACTCAGGACAAATAGTAGAATCTATTTAGCAGGTTTTTTCATTAGTTTTTGCAGATGAGTAAAAGTTTTCTGTTTAAAAAGTGAGAAAAAGTAATTTTTTAACAAAAAATCTCCATATTTTATCATTTTTCTTAATAGTAAATTAGATGATATGATAAAATGAATGGTATCTAAAGAAAGCCCTGTTTGTCCTGAAAAAAACAATATATAATATGTGTGGGAGCACGAAATGAGAAAGAAGAAAATCACAGCTAAACAGTAACACTGAAAAACGTTAAAAGAGCCATTGTCCCGCAATATACTACGAGTAAAAACCCCTATTGTCCTTAAGGGGTTAAAGTAATTTTCCATATCCGGGTAGGCATCACGTCCTCAATAACCATGAAGCATAGTTTCAAAGTGTGTATTATACGCTTTGTTCTAGCAGACAACAACCTCTTTTAAGCTACTAGGTGACTTGGCCAAGGAAGGTACCTACCTACCTTTAGATGAAACTGTCACTGGGTTGGGTTAATGACTCCCAGCTGCTTCCACCTATTCACTAAGCTTTCTGACTTCCTTGTATTTTGCATTTTATAATGCCTAGCTGCCATTCTTCTACTTTGACTTTTGTACCCGCCTTCTGTGAACAGTATTGTGAAAATGTGCTCCATTCTTAGGTAAGGAGTTTGAAAAAGAAATGTTATGTCCTAAATTCAGAGTTTTTTATGTCATAGGAAAATTCTGAGATATACAAAAGAGATGCTGTTTAGATTTAGTCAACATTTCATATTGAGGTAAGTACATTACACTAAGGACCTAACAGAGAATGATCATAGCTTAATAACTTTTCATACGGTAAGTCTTTACTTGAAGACATCCTAAATGTCTTTTTTCCCTTTTCTTTTTTCATTACAGAAATAAAAAAATCATAAACTTTGAAAACATTTGAACATTTGTGTAGCTTATTACTGGAGTGCACTAAACTCCTAAACTTTAATGGTATCGATGAAATACCTCAATCACAATCAGCGACAACAACTCCCACCCTGGGACGCTCCGCAACCGCTCCAGAGAGCTGTCACAATCGCCACTGCAATTGATTTTGACCCTCGCAAGATGGCGGCATCCTTTAAAAAAACAATGGCGTGGAAAAGAGTTCCACTTACAGGTTGAATACAGGTACTGCCTTCAACCATGCAAGTCAATGGAGCCCAGCTTTCTAATCACAATGTGATTAGTAAAATAAATTAAATTGTCGTGTCACTGACATCCTGTATACATAGAAAACGGTCTGTTGCTACCAGAGGATGGAGGTCTAGACGAAACCCCCCTAAAGTGGAAGTAGAAGGTTACTAAACCAATTTATTTTTGTACAAGCTATATAATATTTTTTTTGTATTCGTTAAAAACCAATACATAGGAGTTGTGTAGGGAGAGACGTGATGACGTGATTACGCACGTCGGAGGAGGTGGAGTAGCGTACTCGCAGCATGGCAGGTGAACGCGAGCGTTAGCTCGCAAGAGACGAGATTGGGAAGGTGGCAGCAGTAGCAAACCGGCGGCAGCTACACTCCGGCGGCTGGCAGGCCGCGCGAATATCGGCGGCGGCAGCAGCAGACGTAGTCATCAGCGGCAGATAGCCGCACGAACACCGGCGGCAGGCAGGCGGCTCTACTATCTGCGGTAGGAGACCGCATTCTCAAAATCACTTGCGGCGGGAGGCAGACGACAGACGGCCGCATTACCATCAGCGGCAACTTGCCGCGTTACTACCGGCGGCAGACGGCCGCGTTACTACCAGCGGCAGGCGGCCGCGATATTTCTGGTGACAGGCGGCAGTTGCTATTACCGGCGGCAGGCGGCCGTAATACGAGGACTGTAGTGGTGCTGGTGTCCCAGGAGGTAGGCGACCACACAGTCTATATTTTAATTCATAGTGGCGGCAGACGGCCGCATTGCTGCTGTACCATCGCCGACAGGAGGCCGCATTATTCGTTGGCGGCAGGCGGCCGCACTATTGATTCCAGTAGCAGGCACCAACCTTGGAGATAGCGGAAGGCAGCTGCACTATTTTGGCGACAGGTGGCTGCAGTACTGGAGGATAAAGTGAGGGGGGAAAAGAGAAAGTAAAGGGAAGAAAAGGAGAGAAAAGGGAAAAGAAAAGGAAGGAAAAGGAAGGAAGAAAGAAAGAAAAAGAAACAGAAAAGAAAAAAAAAAAAAAACAAGTGGCAAACGTACCTTCTGAGGCATAAACCGCCTAATCGCTTATTGGAGCACTGCCAAACAAATAATAAAAAAAAAAAGAAAGGGGAAAGGGAAGGAGAAGAAAAGGAAAAAATTAGAATTACATTACAAGTAACGAAAAGAGACTTTTTTTTTTTTTTTTTTTTTTTTTTGTGTGTGTACTAAAAATATAAATATGGCAACTAAAAAAACCACTCTTAAGGAACAACCTAAAAGAGACAGAAAAGAAAGAAAAGACAAACAACCTGGATCTGTAGCAGAATTTTTTTCTCCCTCACAAGAAAGAACCAAGGAAAAAAACCCAAATTTATCAGTAACAGCTCAGTGGGATGAATTCCAAGATCTTCAACAGCGTAACAGTTTAAGTCCGTCTTCGTCTGTGTCTCAAGACTTTATGGTCACCCACTTCGATGAAATAAAAAAAGAAATATCTAAAGGCTCAATAGAAATTAAACATGAGTTAAGTGAGCTTACCAATAAGATTGCAACCATGGAATGTAAACTATCCAACCTGGACATAAATTATTCAGCCCTGAAGGAATCCATCACAAGTGTCACCCAAAGAGTGGATATAATCGATCAAAAAATTAGAGAGATGGAGGATAGAGCAAGAAGAACAAATCTGCGTTTTCGCAATATTCCAGAGACGGTATCTCAAGAACAACTCAAATCTTTTTTGCTGGGTTTTTATAAAATATTGGGAGTGGCTATAGAAAATCCTGACCTGATAATGGAAAGATTCCATAGATTGAGACGACCGAATGGTTTATCAGATAAGGTTCCACGAGACGTTATAGTTGTCTTCTATTCTGTAGTATTTAAAGAGCAAGTATTGAGAGCTAAGAAACTCAGCAATTTGAAAGAAGACCCATATCATAATATTCTAATCTTTCAAGATTTGTCTTACCAAACGAGAAGCTGGAGAAGAGGATTTGCAGCATCACTGCAGGACCTACGGCAAAATAACATCAAATACAACTGGACTAATAACTCTAGTGTGAGAGTTTGGTGGGAGGGCCAGATGAGAATTTTTGACTTGCCGCTTAAATTGGAAGAATGGTGCAAATCTCTAAACTTTAAAGCTTGATAATCATTACTTACTTTTTTTTTTTTTTTTTTTTTTTTGTGTGTGTATTTTTAAGTGGATCTTTAAATTATAGTAACCGTGTTCAATCTGAGTAAACCACTCAGTACTATTCTGGGCAGTAAGAGATAACTAATATTGAAATTATAGCTACTTTTAGAAAGATAACTGACTCATAATGAGATGCTTATGGAGATTGTAGTTATAATCAGCCTATATCCATAGTAAGGGGGGGAGGAGAAGGAAAAAGAAAAAATGGAAATAATGAGATTATATCTGTATGCATAAAGAAAATAATTGTAGTCTATTAAGAGGTCAACAAATAATTAATGCGCTATAGCAAAATCGGTAATAGTTATAGATTTGCTCATATCACTCGCACTTTAGATTAGTTTATAAGATAAAATTTGGAGCAATTATTAATACACAATACTATCTTAATTTATATTTCAACCTTTTGTATAATGAATTCTACACCCATCATATTAAGTTGATGGTAATTAAAATATTTTTTCACAGTGGAATCTGAATTAAATTGTATATAGGTTTGCACTTTGACACTTTACCCTTATACTATAAAATCGGGAGAAATTATTAAAATTTAATTATGGACTAAACTCCTTATTCTTACGCACAAATAATTTTACTGCATTTTACCTACTTGAGAGGATAGTAATTAAAGGATGCTTATATCATTTTGCATTTTACTTTTTAGATGAGAGCAACTATATCTTGCTTCATAGCAGAATTTGAAAATAAACCTTTAGGGTAAAACTGAAAATGAAATAGCTTCAGGTAATTTAATAATACTGACTTGGCTTGATAACGAAATGAACACTCAATCTCAAAAGTTAATCTATGTTTTTTTTTTTTTTTTTTGTTTTTTTTTTTTCTTTTTGTGTGTGTGTATTTCTAAGTGGATCTTTAAATTATAGAAATCAGTGTTCAATCGGAGTAAACCACTCAGTATTATTTTGGGTAGTAAGAGATAATTAATATTGAAATTATAGCTACTCTTAGAAAGATAACTGACTCATAATGAGATGCTTCCGGAGATTGTAGTTATAATCAGCCCATATCCACAGTAAGGGGGGGAGGAGAAAGAAAAAGAAAAAATGGAAATAACGAGATTATACCGGTAGGCATAAAGAAATAATTGTATTCTATTAAGAGGTTAACAAATAATTAATGCGCCATAGTAAAATCGGAAATAGTTATAGGCTTGCTCATATCACATGCACTTTAAATTAGTTTATAAGATACAATTTGGAGTATTTACTAATACATAATACTATTTTAATATATATTTTAATTTTTTGTATAAAGAGCTTTATATCCATCATATTAAGATGATGGTAATTAAATTACTCTCTCACATTGGAATTTGAATTAAATCGTATATAGGTTTGCACTTTGACACTTTACTTTGATATTATAAATTTGGGAGTAACTACTAAATTATAACTATGGACTAAACTCCTTATCACTATGCACAAAGAATCTTATTGCACTTTATCCACCTAAGAGGATAGTAACTAAAGTATGCTTATATTATTTTGCACTTTATTTTTTAGTTGAGAGTAACTATACCTTGCTTCATAGTAGAACTTGAAATTAAATCCTTATGGTAAAATTGGAAATTAAATAGCTTTAGGTAATTTATTAGTACCGACTTGGATTGACAATGAAATGAATACCTAATTCTTAAGTTAATTTATGTTTTTGATGTGGTTCTTTTTTTTTTTTTTTTTTTTTTTTTTTTTTCTTTTTCTCTCTCTCTTTGTTATTTGCCAAAATGATAGCATGTATAATGATAATGTAAAAACTTAAAGAAACGGGAGAGGCAGGAGGAAGGAAGAGAGGGAAGAGGAAAGTAAGAAGAAAATTTGTCATTTGAAATAACTTAATATTAAGGAAGCCTTCCTGTTCTCAGATAATAGACTAAATAGTCTGCGAGTATCGCTTACTCTACCGTATGTCTTAAATTAGACATAGGAGATATGTCCTTTAGGAGATTTCTCACTCGAGGGGACATAGGCCGTGTGCCTATTGTCTCTGGAGATATGTGTATTGTTTTATGTTTTTCTTTGGCCTTACTTATCAGAAGGCTAAGAAAATATATGTATGTTTATATATCCCAGCTTTTAGACTTTGTGATATTATGGAGAATGAAGGGGATTTATGTGTGTGTTATGTTCTTTTTATCATTATTTTGTTTTTTTGCTAATTGGTCTATGTTTGGCTGCATAGGGAATTTGAGACAGGAGACCCCAAGAATCTTTGAATGATCAAGGTGTGTTCGGTCAACACCCAAGGTTTAAATTCGCCATATAAACGCTCTATAGTATATAACTTTTTATGTAAAGAGCATATAGATGTAGGCTTTCTACAGGAGACTCATTGGAGACGAATAGATAAAATTAAATGGGGAGGAAAGAAATTTCCGATTATGATTCATGCTTCAAACGAAGTAAAAAAAAAAAAAGGAGTCGCAATAGTGTTTTCTGCAGCACTCCAAATTGAAGTTAAGTTTGAATTTCATGATCCGGAAGGCAGATTCTTAATTGTAGTCTGCAAACTAAATGAAGAGTGGTTTACATTGGTGAACGTATATTTACCAAATATCTCCCCAGTACACCTTTTGAATAAGATATTGGATCAGGTAGATAATATTAAGACCGGTTGTTGTATTATAGCAGGAGATTTCAATTGTGTCCTAGATAGTGATTTAGATACAAAAACTTCTAAAAAAAGAGCTAATGAAAAAAAGATAAAGTCTCAAGCAAGAGCTTTTAATAATTCTTTAAATAACCATGAACTTATGGACACCTGGAGAGTTTTCCACCCACTTGAAAGAGACTTTACGCATTTTTCTCATGTTCATTTGTCCTATTCTCGTATTGATTATATATTATGTTCTCCATCTCTTATAAATAGGATCCAAAAAATCGAGATTAGAAATAACACCTGGTCAGACCATAACATTATTATTATGGTTATTAAAAATAATATTAATAAGAATGTACGGACTACCTGGAAACTAGACGACTCAATTCTCCTTAATAAAGACAATGTGAAATATCTATCTGATCTAATTAACTTATTTTTTAAGGAAAATAATCCCAATGATACCTCAATTGTAAACAATTGGTGTGCCTTTAAAACAGTAATGAGAGGATATTTAATTAAGCTGAAAAATACAATTATAAGAAAACAAGGAAGAACATTGGCGGAGCTTTATCTGTTGTATAACCAGGAACTGTTAGAAAACAAAAAAAACCCAACTATAGATAAATCGGAAAAAATTAAACAAATCCAAGTTCGTATCAATGATAAATTGATGGAAAGAACGGTTATTAATATGGAGAAACTAAAAACTACATATTATTGCTGTAGTAATAGAGTAGATAAAATGATGACTAATAGACTGAAGAAATTAAAAACTAGCAATCGAGTCCATAAGATAATACTGGACAATAAAATCTACTCAACACCAGAAGCAATTGGTGAAAAGTTTAACCAATATTATGAGAAACTCTATAACTTGAATAATAAAGTTTCTCCAGAAGAAATTGATAACTACTTGGATAAAATAAACCTCCCTCAGATATCTGTAGAGCAGAGAGCTATTCTAAATGAAGATATAACCCCAGTGGAATTAAGAGAAGTAATATCTAAATTAGTCAAATATAAAACCCCTGGGCCAGACGGCTTTACAAATCTATTCTTTAAAATATTCAGTCTACAAATTTTAGATCCTTTAACTCTTACTTTTAACTCTATTGCTAATCATGGTAAACTCCCCATTGAAATGTCAAGAGCTAATATTCTTCCTATTTTGAAGCAAGGGAAAAACCCGACAGATCCCGCCAGCTACAGGCCAATTTCCCTTATCAATGTTGATGTGAAATTGTATTCCTCTATTCTTGCTAATAGATTAAAATCTATCCTTAAATCTATTATTGATCCGGACCAAGTTGGCTTTATCCCGGGCCGATCATCCTGTAACCATATCAGAAGAATTATAAATATCTTAGATCAAACAGAGAAGAAAAAAATTCCAATTATTATAATGTCAGTGGACGCAGAGAAGGCCTTTGACCGGGTGAACTGGGAATTTATGAGTAAAGTTTTATCTAAGTATGGACTTCTTGGCTGGATACATAAGGCGATTATGGCTCTATATTCCAATCCCTCTGCTAGGACAGTAGGACCAAATATTTGTTCCCAATGGTTTGCTTTAAAAAATGGAACAAGACAAGGTTGCCCCTTGTCTCCATTGCTATATATATTTTCGGTAGAACCTTTGGCTACTAGCATTAGAGACAATTATGATATTCAAGGCTTTTCCACTAGACACTCGGAGTTAAAAATCAACCTGTATGCAGATGACATACTAATTTCCATCACTAATCCCCGAGTCTCCTTAAAACATCTTATGGTGGAATTTAAAGAATACAGTAAGGTCTCGAACTATAAAATAAATACAAATAAAACAACAGTATTAGATATTAACTTAGAAAACTCTTTAATTGAACAGATTAAAAAAGAATTCGATTTCGTTTGGGCTAAATCTGATTTTATTTATCTTGGTATATACATAACAAAATCTATGCCATTATTAGTTGAGACCAATTTTATTCGACTATTGAAATTAACAAATATCTGGCTAAAAGAATGGAGAAATAAAGAATTCTCCTGGTGGGGTAGAATCAATATACTAAATTCTTATATAGTTCCAAAATGGTCCTATCTGTTCTCAATGATTCCATTAAGGGTTCCGGACTCGTGGTTAAGTATGTTACAAGCGAGTTTTGAATGCTTTGTCTGGAAAGCTAAGAAACCAAGAATAAAATTGGCTGTTATGGCACGTAAATCGAAGTATGGAGGTTTGGGTTTTCCTATTGTAAAAAATATATATCTAGCAAACATAATGGTTCATATTTACAGATTACAATTAGAGCATTCCATTAATGAAGGGTGGTTCGCAATTGAGACGGGAACAGATGGTATTAATAACTTACATAACATAGTATGGTATCCCCTAACTTCAAAATCTCTCTTAAAAATAGAAAGCTCTAATTTAATTTTGGGACAGATTCTTCCAATTTGGGAGTCGATCAAGAAAAAATTAAATCCTACTAAAGGGATACCGTCCTTTTCTAAACTTAAATTTGTGGAACTTTTTATTCCAAATATAAATCTTGATGAATGGATAACTAAGGGTATACTTACTTTAGATCAATTGCTGACCCCCGGGGGACCTAAACCTTTTTTTCAACTAACACAAGAATTTGGTGTATCCGGTACGGATATATTTAAATATCTGAGAATGAAAAATTTCTTGCTGAAAGATCTATGGAAACCCAATCAAGAGCTGTCAATTCGTTTAAAGAAAATATTTACAGGAAAGGATGTCAATAAAGTGTTATCTAAGGGTTTGGATTTAATTAACTATGTTATGCTTGATCATATTCCATATGCTACTGATGTATGGGAACAGGAGTTAGATATAAAAATAGATCAGGACAATTGGTATAGATCTTTATATGATGTTACGAAATCTATTCATTCGCTATCACTGGCTGAAACCCAATTTAAAATATTAAACCGATGGTATTTGACACCATCAAGAATGCACAAAATGTATAGCAATTGTTCAGATATGTGCTGGAGATGCGGAACAGAAAGAGGGACTTTTCTTCATATTTGGTGGGACTGCGCGGGCGTAAAAAACCTATGGTCCAATATATACGATTTAATTTTTGCTTTAACAGCAAAAGTGATTGTCCGATCTCCTGTAACGGCTTTATTACACTTAGAATGGCCTAATTGTAGTAATAATGAAAAACAATTTTTTATTCACTGTTTTATATCTGTGAAAATTATGATTGCCCGCTCATGGAAACAAATTAATGTAGCCCCTTGGAATATGATTATTTCTCAATTGAACTACCAGATTAAAATGGAAAGGCAGCTATATAGATCCTATTTTATGTCTGAAATAAAAGCTAAGAAATGGGATGTTTGGCTAAAGAGGCTGGAAGAATATATGCAATAATGTTTGGGTTTGTTGACCGTAATTCCACCTATGATAACTGGAATAAACTATTGGTTTATGATGATCCGGGGTTCTTCCTGTCCCTAAGATTCCCAAATGCAGCTAAGAGATTTATGTAATTATTCATTTAATTGTATTATATTACTTTATATTATTTATATTACTGTGTAATCGTCCTTTCTGTATTTCTTTTTTATTGTTCTTGTTTTTGTGTATAATTGTGTATTCTTTTTAAATTGGAAAAAAATTGAAATAAAGAATATATTTAAAAAAAAAAAAAAAAAAAAAAAAAAGAAAGTAAAATTGGTATAAGGGTGTTTTTGGTGTTCTGATGACTATAGTTTCCAATGAGTATTCCAGCCTTCAACCACCATGATAAAAAAACTAAAAGATCCAAAGTACAAGGAGTTTCATTCTAAGTGTATACCAGACGGGGAACAGAGAAGCCTAATATTATTTTAGTTATAACTCACTAGTCAGGAGCATAGGCCATTTAACATAAACCGATATTCAAAGATACACGCTTTGTCAATTCAAAAAACAGTATTTTTTAACGCCTACATTATAACTTCATGGTTACTTGATATTTATAAAGTGGATAATAACTGCATAGAAGCCAGCTCTACATTTTATAAAAATAACATCACCAGAATACTTTATAAAAACAATATCACAACAACAACCAGTCAACGAAACAATGCTGGATTTTCTATTAGTTAAAATAATATCTATTACATGACTTTGCTATTAAATATGTCATATACCAAACACATCCACTGCTGACCCTTTATGACAATAACACGACAATTTGTGATAACATTTCATGAACTTTCCTCTTTTCTTTAAAATGAAAAACATGAAAAAAGTTTTAACCATGGGTAGGCAATTTATGCACTTTGGTGGATGGAGAGGGGTAAAGAAGTTTAAAAAAAAAAAATTCCATCAGACTGATAGAATTAACAGGATAATTCCCTTGAGTTTTCAATAGTCCATACCTAAATCTAATACACTTGTAAGAGTCGTAGTTATATCAATCGAGACTAAACCAATATCCCAGGTCGATAAATCAACGTAAAATATTGTTAAACAACACTTAGAGATGTCAGAAAGGAGTCAAAACACTTGCACAGATGTAATGCCTTAAACAAGACATTGGTGGCATCAGTTCACTGTTCTGCACTTAGGAATTGCCCTTTTAAAAAAAAAAAAAAAAAAAAAAAAAAAAAAAAAAAAAAAAAAACCAATACATAGGTATGTGTGTGTATATGTAAGTGTGTCCGTGGGGGACAAACAACATAATGCTTTTTTAAATTATTAAACAAAAAAAGAAATCTCTGTGTCTGTGTTCACAAGTTCAGCTCCCCAGTGTCACCTCTGTCCCCAATCAGCCCCTCCCAGTGTCACCTCTGTCCCCAATCAGCCCCCCATGTCATTGCTGTCCCCATTCAGCTCCCCAGTGTAACCTCTGTCCCCAATCAGCCCCTCCTAGTGCCACCTCTGTCACCAATCAGCCCCTCCCAGTATCATCTCTGTCCCCAATCAGCCCCACATGTCATTGCTGTCCCCATTCAGCTCCCCAGTGTCACCTCTGTCCCCATTTCAGCCCCCGTGTCATCTCTGTCCCCAATCAGCCCCCATGTCATTGCTGTCCCCATTCAACTCTACAGTGTCACCTCTGTCCACAATCAGCTCCTCCCAGTGTCACCTCTGTCCCCAATCAGCTCCTTCCAGTGTCACCTCTGTCCCCAATCAGACCCTTCCAGTGTAACCTCTGTCCCCAATCGGACCCTCCCAGTGCCACCTCTGTCCCCTTTCAGTCCCCCCATGTCATTGCTGTCCCCATTCAGCTCTTCAGTGTCAGCTCTCTCCCCAATCAGCCCACTTTAATCCTGGTAGGGTACTCATATTAGCCTTTACAATTCCCCTGCTGCTGTGTACTACACTTCCCATAATCCTCAGCCAGTATCATGGGGGACATTTAACTGGCTGAGCATCAGGGGGACATTAGGTTTTGCTTTTTTTTTTTTTTAACATCCTTTGTTGCTATTAAATTTACTTATGTTAAACCACATTTGAATCATATTTATATTTTTATAATGAATATGCTTTCAAGAAAAGATGGGCATGTATGGTGGGCTGATTCGTGGCACAATGGGCCACTTCACTTGACTTGCCTCCCAGGCCTTAGGCTGCCAGCCCTCCCCTATTAAGCGTGATCTTAGCACCTGTCAGTGGCTTCAAAAGGCACAGGCAAACATTAATATTTTATATGAATTTTAATAATATTAATAAGCCACTATCTTCTTACGGGAAATCAATATTAATCATTTGCATGGTATAGAAGTAATGCTAATGGTGGAAAGCAACGCTGGGCTACATGTTTAGGGAAAACAAATCTTGCTACCGATGAAACTTGGACTAACTGTATTAATTTTTAATTAAAACATTTTTATTTATTTACGGTGCACTGTACACTGGATCTGCATGACGTTAAGATTTTAAATATAATATACACATCCATCTATACTCAGGCAGAAAATAAATACAGTATCTCACAAAAGTGAGTACACCCCTCACATATTTGTAAGTATTTTATTATATCTTTTCATGTGACAACACTGAAAAAATGACACTCTGCTACAAAGAAAAGTAGTGAGTGTACAATCTGTATAACTGTGTAAATTTGCTATTCCCTTAAAATAACTCAACACACAGCCATTATTGTCTAAACCTTGGCAACAAAAGTGGAAATGTCCAAATTGGGCCCAGTTAGCCATTTTCCCTCCCCGGTGTCATGTGACTCGTTAGTGTTACAAGGTCTCAGGTATGAATGGGGAGCAGGTGTGTTAAATTTGGTGTTATCGCTCTCACACTGCCTCATACTGGTCACCGGAAGTTCAACATGGCACCTCATGGCAAAGAACTCTAGGAGGATCTGAAAAAAAGAATTGTTGCTCTACATAAAGATGGCCTAGGCTATTAGAAGATTGCCAAGACCCTGAAACTAAGCTGCAGCACGGTGGGCAAGACCATACAGTGGTTTCACAGGACAGGTTCCACTCAGAACAGGCCTCGCTATGGTCGACCAAAAAAGTTGAGTGCACATGCTCAGCGTCATATCCAGAGGTTTGTCATGCCCCTCTCACCCTTACCTGCTCTCCCCTGCTGTCCTCCATTACTGCATGCCATCCAAAAGCGCAGCGGAGTAGGCCAAAGCCGCGGTCTGTAGTAGCGGCATCTTCCTGCGATCGTGGAAAACGCGGCCTAAAGTTTCAGCAAACCCCAGGGAGGACTTCCAGGTGTTGCCAAAGCATCAACAAAATGCAGTACACCTGTAGCAGGGTGGTAGCACCCGTAATCCCCATTAAGCGTCCACCAATGAAGGCCACATACAACACTAATGAACCAGGTGCTATGGATTTACCCCTGTCTGGTAGCCAATCCAGTAAGGAGCTTGTTCAGCACAGGGGAGGAGTAGATACCTGCAGCACTATAAAAACCCCTCCAATTGTGAACACTTTACTCCAGTGTTCCAGAACTTTGGTTCCTGTATGTCTGTGGACTTCAGCTTCCTGTTCTCCTCTGCTCGCTCTGCTACAGACACTCTATTGGATTCTTCGTTACCTGACCTTTGGCTTCCCTATTGGACTACCCCATTTGCCTGTTACCTGACCCTTGCCTGGACTACCGTTTATTCTGATCGCCGCCTGCCCTTGACCTATTGCTTGTTTACTGATACCGATTTGGACTATCCTCTGCTCTTACGTTCCCAGCCCAATCTTGACAAGGTTGTCTTTGGTAAATAGATGTATGAGTGCTGCCAGCATTGCTGCAAAGGCTGAAGGGGTGGGGGTCAGCCTGTCAGTGCTCAGCTCATACGCCGCACACTGCATTAAATTGGTCTGAATGGCTGTTGTCCCAGAAGGAAGCCTCTTCTAAAGATAATGCACAAGAACGCCTGCAAACAGTTTGCTGAAGACAAGCAGACTAAGGACATGTATTACTGGAACTATGTCCTGTGGTCCGATGAGACCAAGATAAACATATTTGGTTCAGGTGGTGTCAAGCGTGTGTGGCGGCAACCAGGTGAGGAGTACAAAGACAAGTGTGTCATGCCTACAGTCAAGCATGGTGGTGGGAGTGTCATGTCTGGGCTTGCATGAGTGCTGCCTGCACTTGGGAGCTACAGTTCATTGAGGGAACCATGAATGCCAACATGCACTGAAACATACTGAAGCAGAGCATGATCCCCTCCCTTTTGTAAAAACAATACAATGTATGGCGGATGTTGACGCCCCGGGGAGGGGCCAGACATGGCCCATCATGCCGATCTCGGTGTTGCTGAATGCCTCAACATCGAGGCATTACAGCAACACCGTTTAAGCTTAGAAAGTGATCGTTGATCACTTTCTAAGCTTGTTTAAGTCTCATGACGTGTCAGGCACGTCATAGGTCGTTAAGTGACCGTTAAGGGGACGTTAAGGGGTTAATGGCTGTGCGTTGAGTTATTTTTAAGGGAACAACAAATTTACACTGTTACGCAGGCTGTACACTCACTACTTTACATTGTGGCAGAGTGTCATTTCTTCAGTGTTGTCACATGAAAAGATACAATAAAGTATCTACATGGTTGTGTGTACTACAAGAATTAAAGTATTTTAACTCCGTTTTAGAAAAAAAAAACAGTTTGACCTCAGCTAATCTTCTCTCCTGATAATATTCTTGGGAACTTTCTGTACTTATTATCACTTCAACTAGAGAATATTTTGTCTTTTTTTTTTTTTCACTTGGATGATTATAAATGTGCTGCCGTGTACACCACTGAAGGTCTTATGACATCAGTAATAAACATGTAGAGTTGTGGCGGCCTGCTATAATCTGATGCTGCAGGGGGTTCGGGAGATATTTTTCTGTACCCCATTGGCCTTGTTCTCAAATATTTTGCTTCTGCTCTTCCAAAATCAGCCTTTGGCAAGCCTGGGGTAATTTACCTCTCTGGGAAGAAAAAAATATATACTGCTGATTAAAAGAGAGATATCAGATAAAAGAAATGGTCTCTCTGTATTTTAAACTACAGGGATATATTCACATATAATTCATTTCACATGCAGAATTCATATTATATGTGAATCCACTGTGCATTACAAGTATATTTTGAAGCCACTTATGTGCAATATTCATATCTTACAACCACCCATGTATGCTGGGGGTCTCATCCCTTAAGTGTTCTGCCGCCCTGTGTTCTACTCCTCTGGCGCCCCCCATCCCCAAAAAAGAAATGAAAAAAATCTTCCCCCCTCTGCCCCTTCTCACTATCTACCCCCCGCCCCTTCTCACTGCCGCCCCTTCTCACTATCTACCTCCTATCCTTACCTTGTTGCCGGAGTCCTGCGGTGGGAGTGGGTGCCATCCGTCCCCGCTCTGCCGCAGTGCACGCTTCACAGCTGAGCGCCAGAATAATTCCGGTGCTCAGCATGAAACGCCGGCACCGCAACGGAGTCACGGAGAGTGAGGGGCGCCGAGCGGTTGCTGAAAACTTCACGAGCGACTGCTCGGCACCCCTGCCTGGGACTTAAATTAAAACACCGGTTTTTTTTGTTTTAACTTTATTTAACATCCTCCGTGTTAAATAAAGTTAAAAAAAACTTTATTTAACATGGAGGATGTTAAATAAAGTAAAAAAAAACAACCCCCCCCGCTGTTTTAATTTATGTCCCGGGCAGACGCCCCCTGTTGCCATGGCGCCCTGTGCGGCCGCACAGGTCGCATACCCCTAAGGCCGGCCCTGGTCTCATCTTCCTTACCCAGAGGTCAAAGAACTGCCCAGGTTTCTGTTGCTTTATCAAATCAAAGCTGGGTGGA
This sequence comes from Spea bombifrons, assembly GCF_027358695.1. Classification (NCBI taxonomy): domain Eukaryota; kingdom Metazoa; phylum Chordata; class Amphibia; order Anura; family Pelobatidae; genus Spea; species Spea bombifrons. Next base: position 39,864,527 of record NC_071089.1, read on the forward strand.
GTATAATATCTGGACATAGGCTCTACTGCCATTGGGAATATTTCCTTTAGCAATATGTTCAGCTCCTCCAATGAATGTTCCTAGATGGGATTACTATGCGCCCTCCTTTAGAGGATACTGGGATGATACCTGTGCTAGCATGACAGATTATTAATTTTATAATACCTGGGAACACCCCAGGTAAACAGCTGCTAAAGGGCAACTCCAGCCCCTCCCCTTTCATTTCAGAGATTTTAGTGGCAGTGAAAACCTGAAGGTTGGGGGAACGGATGGTTTATTTTAGAATGCAGGTTGAGAGTACAGAGAAAATTATGGATAGTGAGAAAAAGTGATAAGAATTCAGAAAGAGTCATAGAAAGAGTGAAAAGAGAAGAAGATAAGAGGATTAATAAAGCCTCTCTCTTTTCCTACTAAAAGTTAGAAAATATATTTCAGTGCAAATTTGGAATGTATATCTTGCATCACTTCTGCGAACACGTGAGCCAAAGTTTCTTGTCTACTACCTGCTGTTTCATATGTCTGCAGCCTGGTTTGACAGTTAAAGAGTTATACCATTACATGCTGATCAGAGCCATGCTTACAACCCAAGCTTAAAACTTGACTCCAGAATACATCCAATGTACTTGTTACAGGGTCACCGTACCCAAGGCTGGTTACCCCTGTTTGAGGGCTGAAGAATCACCAGTCAGTCCCTCATACGGAGCTCCTGGTATCCATGGATCAGTCAGACCACCATTCGTAATAAAACAAGAACTCTTTATTTACAAACACACAGAACTATACAATCTCAATTCAATGAGCACCGACCCCAACCCCCAATCCCATCACAAATCCCATCAGTATACAGGAGATGTATCAGGTGAGGGGATTAAGGGATACAATGGGTTTCCCCCACCTTTGTTATTCCCCCTGTAGTGCGGGTGCCGTCTGGGCAGACAGGGCTGTGCTGGCTGATTAAGAGCCCCAGCCAGATTACAGGATTGTTCCTTTGAAGGCTGGAGCTGCAGCCACATCAGTCTCTGGGCCGGTTACACAATAAAACACAATATAAAATATTACCGGGTCACGGTATACAAAAGTGTTCCATGACCCGGCTAACTTTACACGTACATATGAGCCAGCTAGCCTGGCCCTGTCACAGTACTGTTAAATAGTTAATTGTTTATCTATTATATATTTTTCCTTTGTTTCTCAGAATGGGTCTGTACAGAGATTGTAGGGTCTTTATGACACTAACTATGGGCTGACTGATACTTCAAGAGCGGGCATTCAATTTTATAGCAAGAAGGCAAGAAGGCTTCATATTTACAGCAGTTTTACAACATATAACAGTTAACATGTAAATAAGAAACTGACCAATTAGGAAACAGGAAAAAGTCCATAAATAGCACTCTCTTCTTTGCTGCTGGCCTCCAGTAGTGATGGGAGGTTCGGATCATTAAAGTGAATCGGATCATTTCGACTCGTTCACTGAAATCACTGTGACTCACAGGAGTTACTGTTTCCCATTCCCTTTGTGCAGGCACACTAACGATTGGCCCCGCCCCTTTCATTAGTCAATGAACCCTCCTGCCTGCCTACTCGAGTGATGTCAATGAAGGCAGAGAGTAGTTCAAAGATCCGGATCTTACAGTGATCCGGATCTGACAGTGATCCGGATCACTGTAAGATCCGAATCTTTGAACGACTCTCTGCCTTCATTGGGATTCGAAACATCAGAGCATAAATAAATACATTAATAATCACTGCCCCCCAGGATTTACATTCCCCTTTACCTCCAACTTAAATTAACTTTATTAAATGAATTAAATTAACCCTTAGCATTAAATTAACCCTTTACACCCCATCAACCATGACTGCCCCTAAAATTAACCCTTAACACCCCATTAAGCATAACTGCCCCTAAATTAACCCTAAACACCCCGTTAAGCATAACTGCCCCTAAATTAACCCTAAACACCCCATTAAGCATAACTGCCCCTAAATTAACCCTAAACACCCCATCAACCATAACTGCCCCTAAATTAACCCTAAATACCCCATTAATCATAACTGACTAAGATATAGATGAATGCACAGCTACGGCCTCCAGGCCTGCTTCTCCTCCCGTTCTGTCCCAACCTCGAGACACGGCAACGGATCTGCAACCTTCTACCTCTGCTGCCTCCGCGGGGAATGAGATATTGGATGCTGCCGGTCTCCCCATGTTTGACCCACGGGTCTTACGTCATCCGAGACCTGCAGAATGGTCTCCTTCTGCACATGTTGCCGAATTCCTGCGGTTCTGGCTGCGGCGCTCGCTGTAGAAAGAAGTGTGTCAGAAACTTTGCGCTGAGTGCCCAAGGCCTACGATTCCTGACAAGGTGGCTCAGACACCACAATTCGATAACACCTTTGTCTCCTTCATGAATAGGAGTGGTCGTGATCCTTGCAAAGGCATTGAGCAGGGTCTTCGGACACCACAGGACAAGTTGCTCGACGTGACAGGCCCTCTGACCCAGGTGCTGTCCATGGCAGATGATGCCCTAAACGATGGCTCCCAACTAGATCCCTATTTGATTCGGGAATGGGCCCAGCGCGCAGTCTGCCTCCTGGGTAATGTCAACGCTGCTATCTCGGCCAAGCGCAGGAAGGCGGTCTTGTTCAAGCTGGACGCTAAACTATCGGAATTGGCGCCCAAGTAACTGGGGCCTGAGGCCAAGGGCCTCCTTTTCGGTGATAAATTCTTTAAAGAACTAAATCACTATGTCAACATCTTTACCTCATTGAATAAGGCGCCGACGTCTCTTTGCAAGGTCTTCAGAAGTGAAAACCGTTTTTTGTCCGGGGCTAGTCGACAGAGGGGCCGGGTCGCCAGCAGAGCTGCCTTCCAGGGCAACAGGCCCAGATTCCAGTATGACACGACACGTCGCTTCTGTGCCTTCTGACCAAGGATCAGGCTCAGCTTGGCTCATCTTGTGCCTCTATCCTGAGTCAGCTATCTTTTAGGATTAGCCACATTTTACCAGTTTTATAGCTGTGTGCTACCACTCCCAGCTTCATTCTGACTGAGGGTGATAAGAGATTTGGCCTACGGATAACGTATAAATGAAATGTACAGCAGCACACACACTCTTCTTGCTGCATCATGGAGGGTATAGTCACAACAAAAGACTTTTATTGCCAATCATTTAAGTAAATATCAATGGATAAAGAGCATGGATGACATGATTATCTGTGTAATGTGGTATAATAACACATGTAAACCAAAGCTTTGTATGCGTACTAAATTTAATAAAATAAAGATGACAGACTGTCTTTACAATTAAGCAATGCAACCATTTCAAATTGATTTCACTTAAACATTAAATGCATGAACAAAAAGGGCTGGAGGGCTGTTTAGGGATAATATTCAAGAATTCCTTGGGAAGAACAGTATTATTAGCAAAAATCAGCATGGTTTTATGAAACATAGGTCCTGTCAAACTAATTTAATTGCATTCTATGAAGAAGTAAGTAGTAGTGTCGATCAGGGTGTTGCAGTGGATGTAATCTACTTGGATTTTGCCAAGGCGTTTGACACGGTTCCACACAATAGGTTAGTATTCAAACTGAAGGAAGTTGGTCTAGATGCAAATTCTTGTTCTTGGGTAGAACATTGGCTTAGAGATAGAGAACGGAGAGTTGTTATAAATGGTAAATTTTCAAGCTGGTCAAAAGTGGTAAGTGGTGTCCCTCAGGGTTCTGTTCTGGGACCAATTTTATTCAACATATTTATAAATGACACACAACACAGTGCAGCTCACGATCAAGATAACAAGGTATTTCTAGATTTTTCTTATTTCCCTATACTGTCACATATATTTCTAGATTTTTCTTATTTCCCTAAACTGCCATTTCCAAATGTCATTGTGGTTTACTGAGGACTGATACAATTGTTTTAGTATTTTTCCATATTTATAAATGACCTGGCAGTAGGCGTTTAAAGTCATGTTTCTGTGTTTGCAGATGACACTAAACTAGGTAAAGTTATACAGGGCGAGCAGAATATTACTGTGCTGCAGAGGGATCTAGATAGACTGGGGGACTGGGCACACAAATGGCAGATGAAATTCAATGTAGATAAATGTAAAGTTATGCACTTCGGGGTAGCGAATGCACAAACAACCTACACCCTAAACGGTAGTGAATTAGGGGTAACGACAAATGAGAAGGATTTGGGAATTGTTATAGACAAGAAACTAGGCAGCAATGTGCAATGTCAGTCTGCGGTTGCTAAGGCCAGTAAGGTATTGTCGTGTATAAAAAGGGGCATCAAGTCGCGGGATAAAAATATAATTTTGCCTCTGTATAAATCAATGGTAAGGCCGCACCTTGAATATGCTGTGCAATTTTGGGCACCTTTTCTAAAGAAGGCTATCATAGCACTAGAAAGGGTGCAGAGGCGGGCTACAAAATTAATAAAAGGAATGGAGCACTATAGTTATGAAGAAAGGTTAACAAATTTAACTATGTTTAGTTTAGAAAAACGTCGCCTCAGAGGGGATATGATAACATTATATAAATATATTCGGGGCCAATACAAACCATTGTGTGGAAATCTGTTCATAAACAGGACTATGCATAGGACACGTGGTCATGCGTTTAGACTGGAAGAAAGGAGATTTAGACTAAAGCAGAGGAAAGGGTTGTTTACAGTAAGGACAATAAGGATGTGGAATTCGCTGCCTGCAGAGGTAGTTTTATTGGAGTCTGTACAGACGTTTAAACTGCAACTGGATGGATACCTGGAAAAACATAATATTCGGGGATATAATCTTTAATTATGGGGAAACAGCTTATTGATCCCAGGAGAAATCTGACTGCCATTTTGGGGTCAAGAAGGAATTTTTTTCCCTGGTTAGTGCAAAATTGGAAAGAGTGAAACTGGGGGGGGTTTGCCTTCTCTTGGATCAACAGCAACAAATTAACAGATATAGGAAAGGCTGAACTTGATGGACGCATGTCTTTTTTCAGCCTATGTAACTATGTAAAAACAGTACATTCTAATCACTCCTTTGTTTTATTTCTCCCAGGGCCTAGCTTTTGCAACACAACTCACAAAACTGTGTTGACTCGTTCTGTACTAGAAATGCAATGAATATGCATTAAAATATATAAAACTTGAAAAAACAAGGGCAAGTACTTTGTGTGCAGTCTGGGTGCTGGGCAAGTCTTGTGGATGTTGTGGAGAGCAAGTCCTATGTGTGCAATCTGGGATGGCTTTTGTGTTGTGCAACTTGTGACGTAGTGTCTGGCTTAGCAATATATGGCAATATAGTGTCACAGATGCCCAATATTTATACTTTAGATACAGCAGTTGATTTTTGAATGGTATTCGCTGGGTTTTGCACTGAATTATTGCATTGTTTTGTGTACTTATTGGTTATTATACGAGCAGCAACCCAGGAATCTGAATTTGTATGCCTTTTATTAGCTGTTGACAAATTTGGTTTGGATCTAGAAACCAGCCAAAAAATTTAGGAGTCAACATTTTTAATTCCCAATGTTTTTATGTTCATATTTTACCCCCTGGTCTGCGGTTAAGAGATGTTTATTGGGGTAACACAACATAAAACACACCTTTCTTCAGTGCTGTATCACTTTGTGTGGTACTGCAGTTTACGCCTTCATGACAAGGGTTATTTTACACTATAAAGACTCAAGCTTGTTTGTTTAACCATTATTCTTACACTTACACACACTAGCACCATAAAGTAACAGACACACACATGCTAACGACTTATGATCACTAACACCTTACAGTAACACACATGCTAACACCATACACTAATCAAAACTTATAATATAACAGCATTAAAAGAAAAGTCTATGAAATCTCTTTAGAAGCTTTATATATGCTGACATATACACTCATGCTAATGTCATATTGTAACAAGGTGTATGTTAGCATGTGTGGTGTGGTATACACACTATTCAACAACATACAGGGCCCGACTGGCCCACCAGGATACCGGGAAATTTCCCGGTGGGCCGGCAAGTCCGTGGGCTGGGCGGCCAGCAGACCAGAATTCAAAACGTATAATATAATATTTATAATATAATTATGATGCGAGCGGGATTGAAAGCCTCCTCCGGCTGCCTAATGAAAATAAAGGGGCTGGCGTGCACGCACCGTGCCGCCAAATGGCCGTGCCGCAGCACTTCGTCCCACTTCCTAAAAGCTGAGGCATGGCCAATGGGTGGCGCGGTGCGTGCACGCCAGCCCCTTTAATTTCATGAATTCCGGCCTCGCTGCCCCCACCAGACACCAGGGAGTCAGAAGTAGTGGTAAATCGGGGAGGGGGGGTGTTATATGGGGGCATAAGGCTTTTCTGGAGACAGAGTGCCCCATGATATGCCTTTTAACCCCCTTTATGCCACTCTGCCTCCAGAACTGCCTTTTAACCCCCTATATGCCACTCTGCCTTTAGAAATGCTTTTTAACCCCCTATATGCCACTCTGCCTCCAGAAATGCCTTATACCCCCTGTGACGGACTGACCAGGGACCTCAGGTTATCCCTTTCCGCCTAGAGCGACTTCTCCCTTCAGGACAATAATCTATTGCAATCCGTAGGCAATATCCCCAAGCAAAGTAAATGGATATCGCTATCCAGTACCCAAATAACCAGGCAAGACTAGTCTTTAGATACAACAAAATAAATAACTGTTTATTATGGGATAAGTGTCACCTTTTATAGGAAGGGATACCACAAGGGGGAGGAACAATACAACAGGACACCGGCGCCACTAAGTCTGGGAGATAAAGCGCACACATTATCTTTATTAGATTATCTCTCAGACCCTAGTGTGCCGTGTGCAAACTTTTACAAAACAAGACAATAATATACATTTTTATTAATAACGCAATAAAGAGTTTCATGTCACTGGATAACATTAACTGAGGGGCACAATCCATGAAAATAGCGACGTCCTAGAGTCCAGCAAAGTCCCAGGACCCAAGGAACCGTCACCCCCCCCCATATGCCACTCTGTCCCATGATATGCATTTTATAAGGCATTTCTGGAGGCAGAGTGGCATATAGTGGGTTAAAATGCATATCATGGGACAGAGTGCCATATAGGGGGGTATAAGGCATATGAGGGAGGTAGAGTGGCATATAGGGGGGTATAAGGCATATCAGGGAGGCAGAGTGGCATATAGGAGGGTATAAGGCATATCAGGGAGGCAGAGGGGCATATAGGAGGGTATAAGGCATACCAGGGAGGCAGAATGGCATATAGGGGGTATAAGGCATTTCTGGGGGCAGAGTGGCAAGTCGGGGGGCAGATGTGCCTAACAAAAGCCAAAAATGTCTTTTATTAAATATGAAAAAATAGTTCACATGAATTAATAAAGAAATAAAAGTTTCTTATAAGAATATCGTGAAGAATAATGTGATTACTGTTTTGTTCCACTGAATAAAATGGAACTTTTTCATCTAAAATTTTTTGCAGTAGCAAATGTTTTAAATGTCTAATGTATTTAATTATAGGGCCTTTTAACACGTTTGCTTTCTGGTATTTTAATACAAATAATGTGATAAGAAGAATGTTTCATAGTTTTTTGTATAGCAAATAGTGTGAATCGGGTATGTATAAGGGGTGCGTGTGGGTATAAGAGCTCGACCGTGAGATAAACTATATGGGGCACTACAAGTAGATAGCCCAGCGCCTCCATACAGTTCTATTGCCAGAAATACCCAGCTGACAAAGAGTCATTATTTCGGGATGAGACAGCGGCATAAATCCCTGGGTACAGATGGATAGCTCAAGGTCGTCGTTGGGGCCCTGATCGACAGTGCTGGAAGCGTCCCCGGTAATAGTCTGCATGATAGCCAGGCCAGAGTTCCATAGCCACACCTGGGTAAACTCCGGTTCTAAAGATGGGTAATAAAATCAGGGTTCCCAAATGAGCTCCTTCTCCGTAAGGGGAACACAGGGTCCAAGAGCCCTTTATCCTTGGGAAAGTCTGTGAATATACTGAGGTGGTAAGACATGGGGATGGGGGTGCAAACAAAATGTCAAAGACACTCACTGACTGACTCTAGCACTATATCTACACACACATACGCACTGACTCTACAGTATTCACACAAACTCTGATACTGACTCCAGAACTACACACATACACACCGACTCTGACACTACAGTATACATACAAACTCAGATACTAACTCCAGAACTACACATATACACACTGACTGGCACTACAGTATACACTCATATACACCTACATACACTTCCCTCACTATATATTATATAGTGTGTAAATGTATGTGTGTGTGTGTGTGTGTGTGTGTGTGTGTGTGTGTATATATATATATATATATATATATATATATATACACACATACCCCTATGGTTATAATGAAATAGAGTGCATTTGTTTCATATAATAATTGATGTAAGAGAAGTTATTAAAAGTCACTAGACTTGGTTTCTATTACAAACTGTAATAATCTATAACACATTTTGATCTGCAGTAGAAGTTAGTCAGAGATAAGCTTCACAAATGTAATAGCCATCAGGTATTTCAAACCACAAGTTTACAATGCACAGTCATGTGTACAGCAATGCACCCAGTGTGCAGGGGGTTAAAATAACTATTCCGAAATGTGATCTACAAGTGATGGTGATTATGAAGCAATGCCCCCTTATGGATGTGTAAGTGGGGAATGGGGGAAGAGCGAAAGAGAGAGAAAGGGGCGCCGAGTGGTTTTCGCTTACCAAGCTGTCAGTACCCGCTCGGCGCCCCTCTCTCCTCTGCGGCGAGTCTCCCTGTTCGGTCTTGGTGCCGGCTTGTAATGCTGAGTGCCAGAAGTGCTGAAAGGTAAGTGCCGGGGGGGGGGGAGGAAGGGTAGATAAGGGGGGGGGCGGCATTTTTAAATTTGCCCGGCCCTGCCCTTTTAAGTGAGCATGTTGGGGAGGCACCTTGCCACTATATATATATATATATATATATATATATATATATATATATATATATATATATAAATATATATATATATAAATATATATATATATATATATATATATATATATATATATAAATATATATATATAATCACAATTACATGTATAGGAAAGACATGTATAGGAAAGACTGTTTCTATAGGAAAGAAACAGGAAAACAGTCTAAAGTTCAAAGAAGTAGATGCACTATAGAAGTCCTTGAGTGTTGAGAGTAGATTGGATGGCAGCATAAGCAACAGGGAAGGGCTGGCACCATCTGGTCTGGGGAGCAGGCAAAGCTAAGCACCCCCCTCACACCTCATTCTGTCCCCCATAACTAACATACACTCTAGCATATACATTTATACAATCATTATACTAATATACACACTCTAACCAACACTTACAGATATATGTGGATACACTTACCCATACACAGCCACACTAACACCCACACTATATGATCAAAAGTGTGTGGACATCTGAAAATCATACCTATCTGATCTTGTTAAGATATCCCATTCCAGAATCATGGGCATTAATATACAACTGGCACCACCTTTGTGGCATCTTCTGGGAAGGCATTCCACAATATTCTGTCTTTGGGAATGTGTGCCAGAGAAGCATTGGTGATGTCAGGGACTGATGTCAGACAAGAAGGCCTAGCTCGCCATAGGTATTCCAATTCATCCAAAAGGTGTTAATTGTGGTTATACATAAATACTCATATTAACCCCTTAACGACCTTTGCCGGTTCAGGACCGTCATGGAAAAACGGTCACTTAACGACCTTTGACGGTCCTGAACCGTCAAAAAAATAAATAAGCTTAAACGGCGTTACTGTAATGCCTCGATGTCGAGGCATTCAGCAAGGCCGAGATCGGCCTCGGGGGCCATGTCTGGCCCCTCCCCGGGGCGTCAACAGCCGCCATACATTGTATGGCGGCGGACGCCCGTTTTAAAAGTGTTTAGGAGGCGATCCCTCTGGCTCCACTTGCAGGTTGAATACAGGTACTGCATTCAACCATGCAAGTCAGTGGAGCCCAGCTTTCTAATCACAATGTGATTAGTTAAATATTCAAAAAATAATAAAAAAATAAAAACAATGGAAAAAAAAATTAAAAAAAATGTGCTAACATTTTAAAAATAATCATGCAGTGATGTCACTAGATGAACCATACAGTATATAAAAAGTATTAAAAAAATAAAAAAATAAAGTTTATTATTTTGAGCAAGTGCTAAAATTTCTCAAAAATCTCAACAAAGAGTTAAAATAAAAGCACTTCAAATACCCAAGGGGTGTCTAATATAAAAAAAAATGGCTGATGGGGTAAATTGGAGTGGCCGAGCTCAAAGATAGGGCATAGGTACAGACTTACCAAAATGGAGAAAAAAAGCGCACTTCCCAAATGTGGCATTTCAAATCTCAAACAACACGACAAACCCATGCATGTCGGGTATCACTGCGCTCAGGAGATGTTCCTGAACACACACTGAGGTGTTGTTTGACAGTGGCATATACCAGGACCTGTATATCTATAACTAAAGTACAATTTGTGTGAAAAAATAAAATAAAACAAATTACTATTACAAAGTTTGACAAAGCGTAGTTGTATAATTGGTGCATGGAAAGGGTTAAAATAACAGCATTTGGAATACCCTGGGGTGTCTAGTTTTCAGAAATATATGGTTTGACGGGGTTAAATTGAGTTAACCGGCTTCAAAGATATTCCAAAGAGGAGATGGAGGCGGACTGACCAGATTTGTTAAAAAAGGTTTGGAAATCATAAAACGCTGCTTGTACTTATTGCCCTATAACTTACAAAAAACAGCAAAAAAACATAAAAACATTGGGTATTTCTAAACTCAGGACAAGTAGTAGAATCTATTTAGCTAGTTTTTTACTTGCTTTTTTAGGTGAGTAAAAGATTTTTCAAATAAAAGTCATAAAATGTGTTTTTTTCAATTTTTCACCATGGTTTTTTAATTTTTTTTTATAGTAAATAAGATGATACAATCAAAATAATGATATCTGATGAAAGCCCATCTTGTCCTGAAAAAAACAATATATAACGTATGTGGGTACACTAAATAGGTGAGGAGAAAATTACAGCTGAACACAAGCACCACAGGGTACAAAAAGAAAAAACGAGCCCGGTCCTTAAGGGGTTAAACCATCCTCACATGTCCTGCTATGTGCTAAGGCTCTTTTTTAATGGAGTAACATTTAAATTATTACATTAGTGGATGAATTTTAGAGGGTATGAACATCTGTTTGTGAAGTCTGAAGCAACAGTAAACAGATATATGGTAGTGTATGCACCATGAAAAAACAGACTGATTTATAGGTCACCACAGTCTAACGTGACCATAAATTCTTTTCGGCCTATGAGATGAGAATGGAGGTGAAGAAGTTGGTAAGAGATGAATTGTATAAGATAAGATATCTGGCCCCTCCCTGTATGGCGGCGGACGCCCGTTTTAAAAGAGTTGGAATGGTGTTGCTGAAATGCCTCGATCACGAGGCATTCGGTGACACAAGGCATTTAGCGACATCGAACACTCACCACAAACTTTGGCAAAGGCTGGTGGTAGAATCTCATGCATGGAAAGGGTTAAATACTAGCATTTAATACCTTGAGATGTCTAGTTTTCAAAAATATATGGTTTGATGGGGTAAATTGCATTGGCCAGCTTCAAATATACCTGAAATGTCACATGAGGCAGAATGACCAGCTTTGAAAAAAAAATGGTTTTGAAATAGCAAAACACTACTTAAGTACCGCAATAACTTGCAGAAAAAAGAAAAAAACCCCATAAAAATATTCAGTATTTCTAACTCAGGACAAATAGTAGAATCTATTTAGCAGGTTTTTTCATTAGCTTTTTTGGATGAGTAAAAGATTTTTCAAGTAAAAGTGAGAATTTTTTTTTTTAATCTGTCGTCATATTTTATTACCGTATTTGCTTGATTATAAGACAAGGTTTTTTCCAAAGCAAATAATCGGGGTCGTCTTATAATCAGACCTCAAATAGGTCTGACTATGAGACTAAGATCCAGATCCCCTGCAGTGATGCAGGGGACCTGGATCCTCCTGTGTTATGCCCGCCCCCCAACTTATCGGTGCTTCTGAGTCCCGGGTGCTTAGTGCAGGCAGCGTGTAGAGCTCTACGCGATTCGCCTATAGCTCTACACGCTGCCTGGACTAAGCACTGGGGACTCAGATGCAGGGGACCTGGATCCTCCTGTGCTATGCCCCCCCTCAACTTACCGGTGCTTCTGAGTCCCTGGTGCTTAGTCCCGGCAGCGTGTAGAGCACTACGCGATTCGCGTAGAGCGGAAGTTGTCTAGGCGAATCGCGTAGGGTTCTACACGCTGCCCGGACCAAGCACCGGGGGACTCAGAAGCACCGGTAAGTTTGGAGGAGGGAGGGAGGGGGAGTGTTAAATGGGGGGCATAAGGCATGTCTGGAGGCAGAGTGCTCTGTAAAATGCCTTTTAACCCCCTTAATGCCACTCTGCCGCCAGAAATGCCTTTTAACCCTCTATATGCCACTCTGCCTCCTGAAATGCCCTATACCTCCCTATATGCCACTCTGCCCCATAATATGACTTTTAACCCCTAAATGCCAGAGTGGCATATAGGAGTGTAAGGTAATTCTGGAGGCAGAGTGGCACATAGGGGGTCAAAAGGCATATCATGGGGCACAGTGGCATATAGAGGGTTAAAAGGCGTATCATGGGACACAGTGGCATTTAGAGGGTTAAAAGGCATATCATGGGGCACAGTGGCATATATGGGGTATAAGGCATTTCTGGGGCAGAGTGGCAAGCCTGGGGGCAGATGTGCATAACTGGGGGGGCAGGTTGAAAAAAAAAAAGGAAATAAAAACAAAATATTTTTCTCAATCGTAGCTTTTATTAACAAACAATTTTACCACAAGACAGGAGGCTTCATATTTTGCATTATCCTTCTTTACTGAAACCTCCAGCAGCAAAGGAGTTAACAACCATCATAACAACCATCATATAACAGTCCAGACGTCCAGCAACTCCTCCTCTTCTTTGCTGCTTGACCTCCAGGTGAGCACCTTCCAATTATGTATGATTGTTCTCTGACATACAGGGCCGGACTGGGACTGAAAAGCAGCCCTGGAAACATTTGGAGAGCAGCCCCATATAGTTTATCTCGCGATTGAGCTCTTATACCCACACGCCCCCTTTATACATACCCGAGTCACACTATTTGCCGTACAAATAACTATAAAACATTCTTTTTATCATATTATTTGTATTAAAATACCAGAAAGCAAAACTGTTAAAAGGCCCTAATAAATGAAATATATTACACATAATGGAATCAAAACATTTACTACTGCAAACATTTTTAGATTGAGACATTTTTTTGTTTTTATTTCCTTTTATTTGCCAACCTGCCCCCCCAGTTATGCACATCTGCCCCAGACTTGCCACTCTGCCTGCTTTTAACCCCCTATATGCCCCTCTGCCTCCAGAAATGCCTTATACCCCCTATATGCCACTCTGCCATATAGGGGGTTAAAAGGCATATCACGCGAGTCGCTGTTGCCCAGAACCTGATGCAATCTTTCCTTTCCTCTAATAGGGTTACCAACAGCCCCTTCTACCCCCTTTTTATTTTCTTTTGCACAGTTAATAGAACCTGATTAAGTTAGTAGAATCTGATGTCTTTTCGTATTGCAGGGTACATCCAGAAAACAAACACAGATCAATTCTGGTGGAGTGCCAGACATCTGCCCCAGGCTTGCCACTCTGCCCCCTTTTAACTCCCTATATGCCCCTCTGCCTCCAGAAATGCCTTATACCCCCTATATGCCACTCTGCTATATAGGGGGTTAAAAGGCATTTATAGAGGCAGAGTGGCATATAGGGGGTTAAAAGGCATACCATGGGGAACTCCAGAAAAGCCTTATGCCCCCCCCATATGCCACTCTGCCTCCCTGATATGCCTTATACCCTCCTATATGCCACTCTGCCCCATGATATGCATTTTAACCTCCTATATGCCACTTTGCCTCCAGAAATGCCTTGTAGCCCCTATATGCCACTCTGACTCCAGAAATGCCTTATACCCCTATATGCCACTCTGGCATTTAGGGGGTTAAAAGGCATATCATGGAACAGAGTGGCTAATTTATCCTGTATAATTTTCCGTTTTTCTTAGCATTTATTTGTGTTTCCATCTACTGTTCTCTACTGTCATGTAATCTGTGCCACTTGCTTTGGCCGTTTTCTTACCTGGTTTTGTTCTGCCTTCCACGCGGGTCCTTTCTGGCGCTGTTTTCGCTGCCTCTCTGTGCCCCTCCTCCGTTGTTTTTCCTCGCGTCCCGCGGGTCCGTCGGACCTCGCGGCTCGTCGTTTTCCCCCGCGCCACGCGGCGGCCCGCTTATGTAGGCCGACCACGTGCGCGTCTCTCTTCGCGGTGCGGGGATTTTTTCTCCTGCCCGCGTGTTGTACTTTCGGGCAGTGCGCGGCTTGCCGCGTGTCTCTTCCCTGCGTTACGCGACCGTTTTTTTCGTGTCAAACCGGCCGCGTACGCACCTCCTTCTCGGCGCGGTGCAATTCACCGGCCGGGTGTCCCGTTGTTGTTGGTGGCGCGAGGGGATTTCTTCCCCTCTGCACCACGTTTCTGTTTGTTCCCGGTTTAGTTTACCCCTCGGATCTTCAAGGGGATTGTTGCCGGGAGTTATATATTTATATATTTTGAGATGAATAAAATTACTCAAAAAAAAATAAAAAACAGAAAGGAAAAAGAAGAAATCAAGTGCCTTGTATGGGGGTGAACCCCTCCTCTTTGGCTTCTCAGCTGCCTCTCCTGTATATATAAAAAATAAAAACATGCATAGGTGCTTATATGTTGCACTGGGTCCCTGCTGAACCCTGGGGTGAACCCCTTATATATACACATTTATTGAGGGTATCCCCCTCTTCCTTGAGATTGAGGGTACCCCCTCTACCCTGATTGTGCCCTTTCTAGGGCCCCATGGTTGGTGGCTGTTGAGGGTGTTCCCTCCCCACCTAGTCTCTGCTTGGGCCTAGGGGGCGAAATCCCCTGCGGATTTTGCGTGTCTTTGGGCTTGTAGGTGAACCCCTCATTGTACTACGAACATCCGCTCATTTCCCTCTGTTTGTGTTTTTCAGAAACACAGTGCTATAATCATGGCTGACGAATGCGAGACACCTCTACCTGCGGCCCTACAGGCCTGGCTTCGTTCGGCCCTCGCAGCTGCCCTCCCAACCGCTTTGGCAGAAGCCCAGCCAGCCCGTACGACACAGGCTGTGTCATCTCCTCCTGGGGCTGTGGATTCGGAGGCCGGTAGCTCCCCTCCCCGGGTGACCAGAAGAACCCTCGCAAGTGCCCCTGGAGTGAGGTTCCCTCGACCTCGGGCAAAGGCAAAGCTCCTCTCAAGAGGCACTGTGTCTCCATCCCCCCTGCGGGGTCTGATCCTGACGCTTCTCCGTCCGGGGAGCTGGGCGAAGAGTACGAGGTGTTGGATGAATATCGGGCCAGATCTCCAAGCTCTCCTCCGCCCCATGACTTTGGGCGGGAATGCGACGCATGGTTTCCCCAAGCCGGCATCCTTCAGCCCTTCGAGGTCACGGACTCCCTCGGCTTCCCACTCTTCGACCCTCGGGCTCTCCGTCACCCACGTTCAGCGGAGTGGACTCTGTCTGCGCACATTGCAGAATTTCTAAAGTTCTGGCTGAGACGCCCGCTGGACAAGGAGGTTCGCCAGCGTCTGAGGTCTGAGTGTCCTAGACCCACCCTGCCTGCCAAAGTGTCGAATACGCCAGAGTTCGACCAGTCGTTTGTCACCTTCCTTTCTTCTACAGGAAGAGACCCTAGGAAGGGTATTGAACTTGGCCTACGGTCAGCGCAGGACAAACTGCTGGACACTACCGGGCCGCTAGCCCAGGTCTTCCAAATGGCCGACGAGGCCTTGGCGGAAGGCTCTCCTTTAGACGCCCACCTGGTTCGGGATTGGATCCAGAGGGCGTTTTGTCACCTGGGCAACGCCAACTGCGCCATCTCGGCGGAGCGGCGCAAGGCCGCCCTCTTCAAATTAGACGCGAAGCTAGCTGATCTAGCCCCGAAGGAGCTGGGCCCGGATGCCAACGGCCTCCTCTTCGGGGAGAAATTCATGAAGAATTTGAGCCAGCATGTGAACGTCTTCACTTCACTTAATAAAGCGCAGACATCCATGAAGCGCGTGTTTCGCTCCGGGGCGCGTTTCGCTCCGGGGAGCGTTTTTCGCTCCGGGGAGCGTTTTTCCTCCAGGGGTGGCCGGCAGAGGGGTCGTGCCGCCAGCAGAGTCGCCTTCCGCTCCAGACCCCGTTTTCCCCACGCCTCGACGACCTACCGGACCCAAGACCGCGCCCCGTTTGGCCGTGGCTCCACTAGAGGCAGAGGCTCCTCCACCTACCGAGGGAAGACGCCCGCGGGTAAGAGTCTGTCCTCTCCTTCCCCTTATCCCTGTTGCGGGTCGGTTGGCTCATTTCTCCCATGCCTGGTCCACCCTCACCTCCGATCCCTGGGTCCTCGAGACTGTCGGGTTTTCGTTTCACCTCCTTGTCAGGTTTCCCCTCCCTTTTCCCGCCACCTAGCGCACGGCTCGCGGGCTCTAGTCGATTCCGAGTTCCCTCTCTGTTTTCTGAGCAATATCTTTCTCGTGCGCAAGAAATCGGGGGAGTTCCGCCCGGTTATCAATCTCCGCTCCCTGAATTCGCTAGTGGTTTATCGCCACTTCAAAATGGAAGGTATCCACCTTCTGAGGGATCTCCTCCGCGAGAATGACTGGTTCACGCGGTTGGATTTGAAAGACGCCTATTTGACGGTTCCGGTCCGTCCGGAGGACCGGCGGTTTCTCCAGTTTCGTTGGAAAGGGGGTCTGTGGCAGTTCACGTGTCTCCCGTTTGGCCTCAGCTCCGCGCCCTGGTGCTTCACGAAGCTGCTGAAGCCGGTATTGGAGTCTCTTGGCGCTCGCGGCGTGCGGTGCATAGTTTATCTAGACGATGTTCTCCTCATGGCCTCCGACAGGGATTCCCTTATCAGGGACACGGACTTAGCAGTCCGCTTGTTGCAGGACCTCGGCTTTATCATCAACGAGGCAAAGTCGGTCCTAGTCCCTACCCAGTCGATTCAGTTCCTGGGTTTTACCGTCGATTCTGTGTCGGCCGTGCTCCGGTTGCCACGGGACAAGGTCTTGGCCATCAAGAAGGAGATTCGGAGATTGCTTCGGTCTCCGATGGTTTCCCTCAGGGCCCTCGCTCGCGTTATCGGCCTTCTCTCGGCCTCTATTCAGGCCATATTCCCCGGCCCTCTTCACTATCGGGCTCTCCAGCGTTTGAAGACCCGTCATCTTCGCGCGTCCGGCTCTTACGACCTCGTCGTTCCTTTGTCCGACGAAGCTCGTTTGGAGCTTCGTTGGTGGCTCTCGCACATGGACGCCTGGAACGGTCGGGGCATTTTCGGCTCGGTTCCGGATCTTGTCGTGGAGTCGGATGCCAGTCTTCTTGGCTGGGGCGCGGTGTGCGGGGAGACGGCGACGGGGGTCTTTGGTCCGGCGCCGTCTCCCCGGTTTGGAACTAATCGCGGGTTCCTTCGCCGTCCGCAGTTTTACAAAACACGTTACCCACTGCTCCCTCGTCCTGCGCATGGACAACGTGTCCGCAGTACGTTATATCAACAAGTTAGGGGATACACGGTCGAAGCTCCTTACGGAGCTCACCAAGGACCTCTACCAGTACTGTTTGGACAATCACCTGTCCATTCGGGCGGAGTATCTGCCCGGGAAGGAGAATCTGGTGGCGGACTGGTTCTCTCGCCATTGGAGAGACGCCAGCGACTGGCGCCTCCTTCAGGAGGTGTTTCTGGCTCTGGATCGATCCCGGGGTCCCTTTCATCTGGACCTCTTTGCATCCAGGCTAAATCGCCAGACCGAGGACTTTTACAGCTGGTTGCCGGACCTGCTCTCCCTGGCGGCAGATGCCTTTCTACAGGTCTGGCCTCGTCGGGGCGCCTACGCATTCCAGCCGTTCTCTATGATCCTGCGCACTCTCCATTGTCTCAGCAGGCAGGGGGCTACGGTTCTGGTCATCACCCCCTTGTGGAGGACACAACCGTGGTTCCCGCTGCTGTTGGAGTTGTCTTGCGACGATCCCCTTCTCCTTCCCGCCTCTCCGGATCTGCTTCTAGACCCGGAGGGGAACTCCCATCCTCTGGTTCTTCAGGATCACCTGTCGTTGGTGGCCTGGCTGGTTTCTGGGGATCCTGGGATGTGTCAGGACTATCGTCGGGGGCTAGGGACCTTCTCTGGGGCTCCTGGGCTCCTGGAACCCGTAAGTCCTATCTCCAGGCCTGGAATGTGTGGTGTCGCTGGTGTGTGGAACACGGTTGTGATCCCATTACGGTCCCTGTAGTCGCCGTGCTGAATTTCTTTGCGCACCTTTTCGCCCAGGGTAAGCCCTATCGGACCATTAACCTGTTCTGGTCGGCTATCTCCGCCGCCCATGTCCCTGTGGCGGGCCTGGGCGTTGGTAGGGATCCGTCGGTGTGCCGCCTCCTCCGCGGGATCCGGCTTGCGTGTCCCCCTGCTGCCCGGTACGCGTCTTTCTGGGACGTCTCGCGGGTCCTGGATTTTCTCGAGGGTTGGCCGGATAATGTCCATCTTTCCTTTCGTCAGCTGTCTGCCAAAGCTGCTTTGTTATTGTGTTTGGTGTCCTTTCGGCGGGGGGCCGACGTTCTGGCGTTCGATGTTGACTCTTTTTCTTTTTCCCCTGTCGGGGTTTCGGTTTCCGTCTCTCGGAGGACTAAATCTCATTCTGTTTCGGTTTCCTACCCTTAATTTCCCGATAGACCCAAGCTCTGTGTAGCGCGGTGTGTTCAGGCTTATCTTGCGGCCTCTCGTCCGTTTCGTGTTTCCCCCTCGGGTCCCCCTCTTCATTTCCTATGTGCGTCCCTTTCGGCCGGTTTCCTCTCCTACGTTGGCCAGATGGATTCGCTGGATTCTTGGCCTGGCTGGTATTGACGCTTCATTTGGGGCTCACTCGGTGCGGGGCGCCGCCGCGGGAGTTCTCTCTCGGATGTCCTGTCTGCGGCAGACTGGTCGCGCGAGTCTATGTTTCGCACGTTTTATTTTCGTCCTCAGCCACATGCCTCTTGGGCGCTGTTGCGGCGTTAATATTGCAAAATATGAAGCCTCCTGTCTTGTGGTAAAATTAGGGATTAATCTAGCCTTGGTGCTGTGTTTTGGGGGGCTCTGGTGGATGCCGATTTGCTATAATTTGTTCTTATTGTTTCTTCCAGGTGTGCCCTATTTGTTCGCCTGGTATTGTCATGTCATCTCTGTTTTTCAGGTCGCTCTGCTGCTGTGTGATTGGTTCCGGTTCCCATGCCCTGGTTGCCTATGGGTTTTCTGCCTGTTGTGAGGTGGTGGTTCCTGTCTTCAGTTCGTGTTGTTGGGCATACCTGTTCGGCGCCACTGCAAAGAAAGAGGAGGAGTTGCTGGACGTCTGGACTGTTATAAGATCCTGTTCTTTTTGATTGGTTGTTGTTATGATGGTTGTTAACTCCTTTGCTGCTGGAGGTTTCAGTAAAGAAGGATAATGCAAAATACTCGCCTCCTGTCTTTCATAAAATTTAGATTAATACAGCACCAAGGCTAGATTAATCCCTAATTGTTATGATGGTTGTTAACTCCTTTGCTGCTGGAGGTTTCAGTAAAGAAGGATAATGCAAAATACTCGCCTCCTGTCTTTCATAAAATTTAGATTAATACAGCACCAAGGCTAGATTAATCCCTAATTGTTCACATAGTTTACATGAATTAACATTTACTGGTAAAACTTTTTTCCTATAGGGTCATCTTATATTCAGGCTTTTTCTTTTTTTCATAAATTAATATTCAGATTTTGGGGGGGGTTGTCTTATAATCAGGGTCGTCTTATAATCGAGCAAATACGGTATTTTATCTATAGGCAATTATATACCGTATTGGCTCGGATATAGGCCGCACCCTAAAAGTTAGGTGCTTTTTTAAAGAAAAAAATGTCTTAGTAAAAAAAAAAAACTCTTACCGCGATTGTTAAAGCACATCGTGCAGATGTGCCGGCAGCGGAGGCCGTTTACGCTCGCATCGCCGCTGCCGGTGAACGTCTGTGCGATGCGCTTAGACAACCTCCCGTGCCGGTACTTCCCCCGTGGGAAGTGCCGGCAGGGGAGGCTGTCTAAGCGTATCAGAGTAGGATGCAGGTCCCCTGCACCGCTGCGGGGGATCTGTATCCTAACCCTGCTGCCTGCCTGGCGCTCGGGGGCTAGACCTCGAATATAGGCCGCACTTTTTCCCCCCACTTTAAGTCTTTAAATTGGGGGGGAAAAGTGCGGCCTATATTCGAGCCAATACGGTAATATGAGCAAAGACATTATATCTGAAGAAAGCCCTTCTTGTCCTGAAAAAAAGAATATATAACTTGTGTGGGTACACTAAATGAGTGAGGAGAAAATTACATCTAATTACATCGGTCCCAAAGGGTACAAAGAGTAAAAAACAGCCTGGTCCTTAAGGGGTTAAAGGGACACTCCAGCCATCATATGCTTTTTAACGCTGTGATGTCCCTTTTGCAAATGCGTAGGGAGATTCAATAATTTAAGTACTTATAATTTAATTTCTTTCTTTGAGCTCCCAGGAACAGTAAACTGTCCCTTTAATTTTAAAGTTCTGGATAAGATGGTTTCCCTGTTTAAAGTGATGAGTAAAGTGAGTTTGTGCATGGTAATTTAGTGTCTGTAAATTCATCCTTATGTTCAGTTTTTGGCTGGTTGCACTTATGTAACATCCTGCTTCATATTTACCACACTGTACCACATACACAACATTCACAGATGCATTTACAATATGATTCTTTGACGTTAAATGAAATGGTACTGTGGCGAGTGTTGTCATGCACTGAGATTTATTTACACAGTTTCCAGAGAGGTATATTATATGGTTTGGCGCCATTTTCCATTCTGGTCAATTCAGTGAGGAATACTCTATTAGCATATTTCAGTTTTTTTAGTGGCTGTCCATATGGGTGGTTCAGGGAATATGCTTTTTAACACAGGATTGTATAGTAAAACTGGATGAATTTCTTGAGAATTTTCCAGATTTACCCTAGTGTGTGTTTTTTCTTTCTTTTTTCTCTTCCTTTTATATACGAACCTTTTGGATACTGTGTGTGGGAACGCTCGCTGGAAGGGTATCTTTGTAGATATTATTTTTGTGTTGCACATATAATTTACTCACTTATTATTTGGGTGCGCAGACACTTGTGTGGTTTTGATTGTGTTATGCCTACCTTCTCCGCCAGGCTCCCACGTCGTCCAGCCACTGGTGGGCGGCCCCCTCGAGGTGCCGCTCACGCGTCCTCTCCATGCACTGTTGTGCGCAGTGATGGGGCACACCCACCCAACAGTGACGGCTCTGGTCGAGCTGCCGCGGCATGTCTGCTTCTGCCTGTGTGGTGCCTCCGGGTCGCTTGCGGAGGTAACACAGGCAGAGCTTGTTGTTTTGTTGGCGCTGTTGCCATCACGACAACGTCATCGTGCGTCCATTGGCCCATTTCCCAGTTCCCCCGCCTTTAGTCCTATTTAAACCCCCCTGCCCAGTTCTATAGTGCCTGTGCAACGAGTCACTATTGCTGTACTCTGGGTTTTTGTTCTGTGTTCTTGGTTCCTGCAGTTCTTCTGCCTGATTCCCGTGTACCAGACGAGATACTGCTCCTAAGCTGCCTGCCCCGACCTCAGCTTTGTTTCCTGATTCTGATCCTACGCTGCCTGCCCCGACCTCGGCTTGTTTAGTTCTCGTGCCTCTGGCTCTGATTTGTCCTTTTGCCTCGGATTACCGTATTTGCTCGATTATAAGACGAGGTTTTTTCAGAGCAAATGCTCTGAAAAATACCCCTAGTCTTCTAATCGGGGTCGTCTTCTAATCAGACCTCAAATAGAGGTCTGATTAGGAGACTAAGATCCAGATCTCCCGCACCGCTGCAGGGGACCTGGATCCTCCTGTCTCACCCCCCCCATCATACACACACTTACCGGTGCTTCCTGAAGCCGGAAGGAGGTGTGGCTAGCAGCGGGGGTTGTCTGCGTCCGTCGCGTAGACCTTCCCCGACTGTCAGAGATCAGAGTTCCCCCTCGGAACTCTGATCTCTGACAGCCGGGGAAAGTATACGCAACGGACGCATACAAACCCCCGCTGCCAACTCCACCTCCTTCCGGCTGCAGCGGAAGGCGACGTCAACCCGCTGCCCCGGCTGGACGCACCGGTAAGAGAGGGCTGAGAGGGGAGAGAGGGGGAAGGGGGTTGAGAGAGAGGGAAGGGGGGTGAGAGAGGGGGGGAGAGAGAGAGAGAGTGTGTGTGTGTTAAATGGGGGCATAGGGCATTTCTGGAGTGGCGTTAAGCGGGCATTTAATAGAGCACCCTGCCTCCTGAAATGTCTTATACCTCCCTATATGCCACTCTGCCCCATAATATGCCTTTTAACCCCCTAAATGCCAGAGTGGCATATAGGGGTATAAGGCATTTCTGGAGGCAGAGTGCTCTATACAATGCCTTATACCTCCCTATATGCCACTCTGCCCCATAATATGCATTTTAACCCCCTAAATGCCAGAATGGGATATAGGGGTATAAGGCATTTCTAGAGGCAGAGTGGCACATAGGGGGTCAAAAGGCATACCATGGGGCACAGTGGCATATAGAGGGTTAAAAGGCATATCATGGGCCACAGTGCCATATTGGAGTGGCAAGCCTGGGGGCAGATGTGCGTAACTGGGGGACAGGTTGGAAAATACAAGAAATAAAAACAAAAAAAATATTTTTCTCAATCATAGCTTTTATTAAAAAAAATAGTTTACATGAATTAACATTTACTGGTAAAACTTTTTTCCTTTGGGGTCGTCTTATATTCAGGCTTTTTCTTTTTTTCCTAAGTTAATAATCAGATTTTGGGGGGTCGTCTTATAATCAGGGTCGTCTTATAATCGAGCAAATACGGTACTTCGAACATTCCTGCATAGTGGGTCCATTACCTGTGTTACCTGGTAGTACTGTAGATTTCTATTTAGAAAATATCCGACTTTCATGTTAATTAATATAATGGCGATAAATTGACTTTAAGCAAGGCTTAAAGAGTGATAGGGCTGCAACTAACGATTATTTTTTCGATTAACCGATTAATCGGGTAAAAAAAAACAATATGCAAATCTTTCGTTTATTTAAAATAAAAACGTATAATTTACAATGGCATTTCACGATTTGCCTTCTTATTTTACTGACATAATAATTAAAACTATATTTTAACAAGAACCCAAAAAATAACAAAAAAAGCTTTCCTAGTAAATATTCATGTAAACTATTTTTGCCCAGTTATGCACATCTCACCCCCAGCTTGTCTCTCTGTCCCAGAAATGCCTTATACCCCTATGTGCTACTCTGCCCCTATATATATGCCTTATACCCTCCTTATGTCAGAGATGCCACTGTGCCCCCTTATACCTCCTATATGCCACTCTGTCCCCTGATATGCCTTATACCCCTCCTCATATGCCTTATAGCCCCCTATATGCCACTGATATACCCCCATTATATGCCACTGTGCCCCCTGATATGCCTTATAGCCCCATATATGGCTTTTTACCCTTGATATGCCACCATGCCCCCTGATATGCATTTTACCCTTGATATGCCACCATGCCCCCTGATATGCCTTTTACCCCTATATGCCACTGAGATGCCACTGTGGCCCCTGATATGCCTTATAGCTCCTTTATGCCACTGTGCCCCCTGATATGCCTTATAGCCCCTTTATGCCACTGTGCCCCCTCACATGCCTTATAGCAGGGCTTGACAAATTTGTTGTGAATCTAGGCGCCAGGTAAAAAAAGTTAGGAGCCAGGATTTTTTTAAACTAACAGTTGGTCAGGAGTGATCTGATCATTATCAGCTCGCTTACTAAAATCACAGCATTTGACCTGGAAGCACCCTGGACTTTCAGGTCAGTGCTGTTTTTTTTGTTTTTGTTTTTTAAATTATTTTTTTAACCCTTTCAATGCTGATGTTCCATTGGAGCACAGCATTGACTGATATTTAGTCCCCACAAGCTTGTGGGGACAAATGTTAACCCCTGCAATGCCACGAATGTGTCATACACAATTGTGGCATTGAAGGGGTTAACGCTGCACTGTCGCTCTCAGGGAGCGATCAGGCAGCAGGGGAGGGTTGGGGCTGCTCTCCACACTCACGTGGAGACCAAAGAACCCTCTCCCCCTGTGCCTGAAGCTGCCTCTGGCAGCTGGGACTCAATTGCTGATCTATAGACCAGCTATTGCAGGGGGAGTCTCTGATGACTGCTGTAGGCTTCCATGCCTACAGAAGTTATCAAACGGCTTATGGAGGCTCGTTTTTGCTGACAGGCAGACCACCAGCAGTAGAGCCCCGTACAAAACGGGAATTAACCCCTAAATGCCGCGGCATTGAAGGGGTTAATGCTGCACGGTCGCTCTCATGGAGCGATCAGGCAGCACACAACCCCCTTCCCTGAAGCTGCCTGTGGCAGCTGAAAACACGATTGCTGGTTTTGCAGCAACCGCGTTTTCAGCCTACAGGCTCACTCCGTGGGAGTGATCTGAGGCTCGGGTGCGGGCTCGGAGTGGCTGTGCTGTCTGCCCAGACTCCTGGGCAGACAGCAGCAGGAGACAACAGCAGCAGGAGACAGCAGCAGCAGCGCCCCCGTGTGGTGACTCAGCCTCTTACATCCACAATTTTTTCTGGATGTAAGAGGCTGACAAAACCTAGGCGCCAGGACAAAATTCTCTATCGCCATGGCGACCTGGGATTTGTCGAGCCCTGCCTTATAGCCCCTTTATGCCACTGTCCCCCTGATACGCCTTATAGCCCCCTTTATACCACTGTGCCCCCTGATATGCCTTATAGCCCCTTTATGCCACTGTGCCCCCTGATATGCCTTATAGCCCCTTTATGCCACTGTGCCCCCTGATACGCCTTATAGCCCCTTTATGCCACTGTGCCCCCTGATATGCCTTATAGCTCCTTTATGCCACTGTCCCCCTGATACACCTTATAGCCCCCTTTATGCCACTGTGCCCCCTGATATGCCTTATAGCCCCCTTATGCCACTGTGCCCCCTGATATGCCTTATAGCCCCTTTATGCCACTGTGCCCCCTGATACGCCTTATAGCCCCTTTATGCCACTGTGCCCCCTGATATGTCTTATGCCCTCCGATATAAGAAAAACTGATATCGCTAAAATAGGTAGAAAAATATATGCTTTAATAAATAGACAAAAAATAAATAAATACACAATACAATATAAATATATATAAATATATGGACAATATAAACAATAAATCAAATATTACAGACATCAAAAAATAAAAAACACAAATTAAAGAATGCACATAATTAATAGATCCCAAAAAAATTCTACCTGCCCCACCAGGGGTTAATATATCAACAGAAGAAACACAGGGCAAATGAGCATAAAAATAAAGATAATACTCCAGGCTTAGCTAACCCAGTGCTGCTTACTTGTCCTGTTTTCTTCTGTTGATATATTAACCCCTGGTGGGGCAGGTGGAAGTGGAAGTGAGGTGAAGTAGCGTAGGTTGCGCACATCGCGCACTAAAATCAAAATCCCCTGCAGCGCTGTAGGGGACCTGGATCCTCTCTGGCAGCCGGTAGGGGTCTGTGCGATGTGCGCAGACAGCCGCTTCTCCCCTCTGCTTCCGTTGGGGCTTCCATGATGGAAACCGCTTCGGAAGGTCACGTGATGCCGGGTTCAGTAATAGAAGCCCCTGCGGAAGTGTAGCGCAGAAGCGGAAGGGGAGGGGTGAAGCGGAGGATGTCTGCGCGTTTTGCACAGACCCTCACCGGGTGGCAGAGAGGATCCAGGTCTCCTGCAGCTCTGCGGAGGATCTGGATTCTACTGTTATAATCTGATCTCTATTTGAGGTCGGATTATAGAAGGAGGGGAGTTTTTCAGAGCATTTGCTCTGAAAAAACTAATTTTATAAATCGATAAAAATCGATTCAACTAATCGATTATGAAAATTGTTGACAACGATTTTCATAAATCGATTATTATGGATTTTATCGATTCGTTGTTGCAGCCCTAGGTGATTTCATTAAAATGGTGACATATGATTGGCTATCAAGTGTCAAGAATTTTAAAAAGATGTTTAGCATGTATAAAAATGTATGCACAAAATAATATATATAGACATCTTTCCATCAGTGTATGAAAGTATGCATATAACCAGTCTAAGGTCACTTCTTTTCAATTTCAAACTCAATTTCCCATTTTTTTTTTACTCAAAGGCCAAAACATATAATTGGTTTTTTCAGGGTCACATGCTTTTATAACATCATATCCGCATATTCTTGTTGCACTTTCAGATAAGATAAAAACTTTGTTTATATGTGTCTTGTCACAGACTAGCTATAGCCTTGACAGATAATCCATTAGTTGCACAATATTGTAACATACTGTTCTTAATGGCTGTTATGTGTTTTAATTTATTTTTATAAACAAATATATATATTTTTTTAAATTAGCTTTTTGTAAGAAAGTCGTTTTACGCAAGCTCCGTGGACATATAAATACCTGCTCCACCGGAAGAATCAAATATGAATACAAGTCATGATTTCATGTCTGGCTGCTTTCATAAAAACACTCATTTTCTAAAGGGTAGAAATGCCATCAATCAACAGTTCTTACTTGTGTCATGAACACATACAAAACCATGTTCATATATACCTAGTTACATCACATTGGAGATACTACTTTGAGTGTTTCCTCCTTTTTGGTAACAGCAATCCTTTTTTCCATGAGGACATGTGAAAAACCGCAT
Source organism: Spea bombifrons (assembly GCF_027358695.1). NCBI lineage: Eukaryota > Metazoa > Chordata > Amphibia > Anura > Pelobatidae > Spea > Spea bombifrons. Next base: position 39,891,455 of record NC_071089.1, read on the forward strand.
TCAACCAAATTGAGGGCTATGTCAACATAATCCGATAACCAAAATGATAACAATGTCATGCAGTAATGCAGACAAAACAAGTTATAAGGATGCATTTTAAAAACTACAATTTAAAGAACAGTTAAATGCATATGATAACAGAGTGGTCCCTTTCAATTTCTGTTTTAAAATTAATAGGGGGATTCTACAGAGAAGGAACTATGTGTGGAAAGAGTTCCCATTGATTTTATTAGCACTTCCCTGCTCAATCAGTGAGGAAGTGGGGAGCTGCAGCTTACTCAGAACGTAGTTTAATATGTACTACAGTTTGGGGTAGCTCCACGGGACACAGATGTTTTAAGTGGCCATATTTTAAACATTTGGACACATAATAATTGTTTGAATCTCACCAGATAATTCTCATTTTGTGGTACCCAAACAGACACAAATGACCACAGTTTGTTTCCTCCCCCTTCCCTTTGTTACAATGCCAACAGTGGACTCCCTCTTTCCACACTGTGTCCCTATACTCCTGGATTGATTGATACCCTTATAGGAGAGCTGGAAGTTGATGTTAGCCTATACGTCTGCACTAAGCAGAACTAAGAGTGCTTATTTTCTCCCTTACTACTGCTAGCCATCAGTTCCATGCACCTGACATCATAGATACCAAAGGGTTTCAATCACACTGTATTTATACACATAGCTTATATTACACCCAAGGTCTGCCCTTAAAACCAATTTATTTCTTTGGAGGCAAAACGGATGGGGCTCTGATCAGGTAGTTAAGAAGAATCTTGCTCTGTTTCTGTATAAAATGAAATTTGTAGCCAAATAGCATGCGATACTCACCTTAGGTGCAGCTGCCCGATCGGCAGCTGCAGCCTGCAGACTAGCTGGGAGATTTGAAATGTTGGGAGGTATGCTATTATGTCTTTCTTAGTAATATACCGTATTTGCTCGATTATAAGACAAGGTTTTTTTCAGAGCAAATGCTCTGAAAAATACCCCTCGTCTTCTAATCGGGGTCGTCTTCTAATCAGACCTCAAATAGAGGTCTGATTAGGAGGCTAAGATCCAGATCCCCCGCACCGCTGCAGGGGACCTGGATCCTCCTGTCTCACCCCCCCCATCATACACACACTTACCGGTGCTTCCTGCTGTATTGCCGGGGCAGCGGGTTGACGTCTACGCGATCCGCGTAGACAACGTCCGCTGCAGCGGAAGGCGACCCGCTGCCCCGGCTGGAAGCACCGGTAAGAGAGGGCTGAGAGGGCTGAGAGGGGAGAGAGGGGTGAGAGAGGGGGAAGGGGGGTGAGAGAGGGAGAGAGAGAGTGAGTGAGTGAGTGTGTGTGTGTGTGTGTGTGTGTGTGTTAGTTAAATGGGGGTATAGGGTGTGTGTGTGTGTTAAATGGGGGCATAGGGCATTTCTGGAGTGGCGTTAAGGGGGCATTTAATAGAGCACTCTGCCTCCTGAAATGCCTTATACCTCCCTATATGCCACTCTGCCCCATAATATGCCTTTTAACCCCCTAAATGCCAGAGTGGCATATAGGGGTATAAGGCATTTCTGGAGGCAGAGTGCTCTATACAATGCCTTTTAACTCCCTTAATGCCACTCTGCCTCCTGAAATGCCTTATACCTCCCTATATGCCACTCTGCCCCATAATATGCATTTTAACCCCCTAAATGCCAGAATGGGATATAGGGGTATAAGGCATTTCTGGAGGCAGAGTGGCACATAGGGGGTCAAAAGGCATACCATGGGGCACAGTGGCATATAGAGGGTTAAAAGGCATATCATGGGCCACAGTGCCATATTGGAGTGGCAAGCCTGGGGGCAGATGTGCGTAAATGGGGGACAGGTTGGAAAATACAAGAAATAAAAACAAAAAAAATATTTTTCTCAATCATAGCTTTTATTAAAAAAAATAGTTTACATGAATTAACATTTACTGGTAAAACTTTTTTCCTTTCGGGTCGTCTTATATTCAGGCTTTTTCTTTTTTTCCTAAGTTAAAATTCAGATTTTGGGGTGTCGTCTTATAATCAGGGTCGTCTTATAATCGAGCAAATACGGTAAATAAAACTGTTTTTCACAACGCATCCTTTTAGCTATATAGAAAGGAAATGCACTTGTTACTGGGATAAAACTAGAAGGAGATAAATCATACTTTCGATACATATTGGTGCAATCTGGTATAGCACATTTATTAAACTTTAAAGTGCTAGTGATATGCTCTGTCCTACAGTAAATCAAATACTCTCTTACAGTTTGTGAAATACTGCAGCAGTCTGGCTTCTAAATTCTGACCTTGTGCTGTGTTTGACATCGCTAGTCAATTGCTAAACTACTGTATGTGGCTATAATCAATTTTCATGGAAGCTCTTTGTATTATTACTACTCGTTACAATATTTCAAGGTCCCGACAGCATGGCCATAAGTGAAGTTAAGTAGAACTGACACAGCAATGAGAGGGGAAAAAAAAAATGTTTCTACTTTTTTTTAACTACATTTTGTAAATGATGGCCTTTTGGTCATATAGCCATAACTATACAAATGAATCACAGGGAAACCTTTTGATGTTTTTATATAGAAATATTTTGTATTTTATATATTATATTTTAGAAGTATGTTGCTTTCCCTTCATCACCTAAGGGTTTAAAGAGAAAGTCTATATGGGAAATTCCTCTGTTAATTATGTAATGCTATGCATTTTAAACCTAACCCATTCAACGTGTTCCTTTGAGCAAAAGCACATTTAAAGAAACATTTGGATTCATTTTAAAAAAATTATGTTTCTCAGCCTCGCTATGCGTATTTGAGCATTATTACAAGCTCCTGTTTGCAAGACTGTTCAGTTAATCACCATTTCTAGTGCTTGGTACACACAGTCTAGAACGCACATGCAGGGTATCCCTGGGTTCATTAGAAAACCAAGGTGCAAAAGGAACACATAACCATTAGATGTCCTCACAGCTGTGGTTACTGCTTTAATGTATAAAAAAATATAGTAAGAAATGTTTCAGGAACTAATATTGTTGTGCCTTGTACAATGTGCTCATTCTATTTTGTAAGTAGGGATAACTGGCAGATCTCCAGCCAGAGTTGGCCTTAAGTGTTCTGGCGCCCTGTGCGGACTATTCCTCTGGCGCCCCCCCATCCTCCAAAAAACAAAGGAAAAAAATCTTGTAACAAACAACTAGCTTTCATTAACCCCTTCACGACAATCCATGTACATGTACGGGGTTGCCGTGTAACGAGATAACGACAATTCCCGTACATATACAGGCTGCCGTTAAATAGCTGCATCGCCGCGATTTCGCCGCGATCGGTGGCTTTGCAGCATCCACGGAAGCCTCACAAGTGAGGCTGACCGTGGATCCGGGGAGAAAAAGCCCTCCCCAGAAGAAAAACATCCCCGATCATCAAACATCGCGGCGCCCGGCTAAAACAGCTTAGGAAGCGATTGGAATCGCTTCCTAAGCATAAACTGTGTTGCTGACATGACTTGATATCAAGGCATGTAGCAACACAACCCCCCTACCCCCGATAGCCTTGTGATTGCTCCGAAGAGCAACGTCATTTACAGGATGGCATTAACAATAGAAAATTAGTTCACAGAGGGTCTATCCAGACCCTCTTGAGAACTCTCGAGCTCCTCCTGCAGGTTGAATGCAGGTACTGCATCCAACCATGCAAGGTCAATGGAGCCCAGCTCACTAATGAGTGATTATTAAAAAAAAAAATATATATATATATATTGTTCAAAAAGGTTTAAAAAAAAATATGGTAACATGTAAAAATCCCCACTGTAACCAAAAAAAAATAAGCAAGTCCTAAAATTCTTTATCTTTACAAAAATGACAACATGGAAAGAGTTAAAATATTGGCATTACAAATGCCCATAGGGTGTCTCGTATTAAAAAATGCATGAGTGGGTGGGGTAAATTGAATTGGCCGGGTTCAAAGATGTCCCAAATATGGGACATGGGGGCAGTAGAATCAGATGTCTAAATGGCATAAAAATACACACCTCACAAAGGCGGCCCTGTAACTCCCAAATAACCCTACAAACCCATGCATGTGGGGTATCACTGCGCTCAGGAGATGTTACTGAACACATATTGGGGTGTTGTCGGGCACAGACACATACCAGGAGCGATAAATTTATACCTGAAGTACAACGTGTGTGAAAAAAAAAAGTACTACCATAAAGTTTCACAAAGGCTGGTGGTAAAATTAGTGCATGGAAAGTGTTAAAATACCAGCATTTCAAATACCTTGGGGTGTCTAGTTTTTAAAAATATACGATTTGATGGGGTAAATTGCATTGGCCGGCTTCAAAGATACCCGAAATAGCACATGGGGGGGGAAGAATTACCAGATTTGGAAAAAAAGGTTTTGAAATAGCAAAACGCTACCTGTACTTATTGCCCCATAACGTGCAGAAAAAAGCAAAAAAACATAAAAACATTGGGTATTTCTAAACTCAGGACAAATAGTAGAATCTATTTAGCAGTTTTTTTCATTCGTTTTTGCAGATGAGTAAAAGTTTTTTGTTTAAAAAGTGAGAAAAAGTAATTTTTTAACAAAAAATCCCCATGTTTTATAATTTTTTCTATAGTAAATTAGATGATATGATAAAATTAACGGTATCTAAAGAAAGCCCTGTTTGTCCTGAAAAAAACAATATACAATATGTGTGGGAGCACAAAATGAGAAAGAAGAAAATCACAGCTGAACAGTAACACTGAAAAACGTTTAAAGAGCCATTGTCCCGATGGCGGGGAGTGTGTGATGACGTAGTCACGTAACTACATTCGTTTGAGGCGTGCTGCTGGGCCGGCGGATGGAGTGGGGGTAGTGCGGGAACGCCGAACGCAGAATACAGAGCCGTGGGCAAGTTTTGAGCCCTGGACGACGGCGCTCTGTATGTCCCTTTGCCGGTGGTTTCCGGCGGTTTCTCTTGCTGGTAGGCGGAGCGGGGAGAGTGTGCTTGTTTCCAGGCACCGAATTGCGGCGAGTTTTGAGCCCCGGACGGCGGTGTTCTGTCTGCCCCTCTGCCGGTGGCTTTTCCTGTGGACGTCCGGGGTGTGCCGCTTTGGCCGCTTCCCCAGAGCTTTTAAGAGTTCTCCCGTCCCGATGCTGCTGCAGTTCGAGAATTTGATATCCTGATACGCCAAACGCTCCAATTGAGAGGTGAAACTAGACGCTGGGCGCCATGTTTGGCAGAGTGCCAACAAACCTGTAATCGGCAATTGTGAGTTTACAGACTATTACATCCTTGATATACACGACTAAAAATCCTCTTAAATCAATAAGAAAAACAAGAAACAGAAGAACTTTAAATATAAGTTTTTTATATATATATACCGTATTTGCTCGATTATAAGACAAGGTTTTTTTCAGAGCAAATGCTCTGAAAAATACCCCTCGTCTTATAATCGGGGTCGTCTTCTAATCAGACCTCAAATAGAGGTCTGATTAGGAGACTAAGATCCAGATCCCCCGCACCGCTGCAGGGGACCTGGATCCTCCTGTCGTCGCCCCCCCCCCACTTACCGGTGCTTCCGGAGGTGAAGTTGGCAGCGGGGGTTTGTATGCGTCCGTCGCAAATACCTTCCCCGACTGTCAGAGATCAGAGTTCCAGAGTTCCTGATCTCTGACAGCCGGGGAAGGTATTTGCGACGGACGCATACAAACCCCCGCTGCCAACTCCACCTCCTTCCGGCTGCCGCGGAATGAGACGTCAACCCGCTGCCCCGGCAATACAGCAGGAAATTGGAAGCACCGGTAAGTAAGTAAGTGTGTGTGTGTGTGTGTGTGTGTGTGTGTAGGGCATTTCTGGAATGCCTTACACCCCTATATGCCACTCTGGCACTTAGGGGGTTAAAAGGCATATTATGGGGCAGAGTGGCATATAGGGAGGTATAAGGCATTACAGGAGGCAGAGTGGCGTTAAGGGGGCATTTAATAGTGCACTCTGCCTCCTGAAATGCCTTATACCTCCCTATATGCCACTCTGCCCCATAATATGCCTTTTAACCCCCTAAATGCCAGAGTGGCATATAGGGGTATAAGGCATTTCTGGAGGCAGAGTGCTCTATATAATGCATTTTAACTCCCTTAATGCCACTCTGCCTCCTGGAATGCCTTATACCTCCCTATATGCCACTCTGCCCCATAATATGCATTTTAACCCCCTAAATGCCAGAATGGGATATAGGGGTATAAGGCATTTCTGGAGGCAGAGTGGCACATAGGGGGTCAAAAGGCATACCATGGGGCACAGTGGCATATAGAGGGTTAAAAGGCATATCATGGGCCACAGTGCCATATTGGTGTGGCAAGCCTGGGGGCAGATGTGCGTAACTGGGGGACAGGTTGGAAAATACAAGAAATAAAAACAAAAAAAAAATATTTTTCTCAATCATAGCTTTTATTAAAAAAAATAGTTTACATGAATTAACATTTACTGGTAAAACTTTTTTCCTTTAGGGTCGTCTTATATTCAGGCTTTTTCTTTTTTTCCTAAGTTAATATTCAGATTTTGGGGGGTCGTCTTATAATCAGGGTCGTCTTATAATCGAGCAAATACGGTATATATATATATATATATATATATATATATATATATATATATATATTTTTTTTTTTTTTTTTTCCCCGATTGATCAAAATTATTAAATGCTGAATATTGAACAACTATAAATCCCTCTTTCAACAAATTGTGAGTTAAGATCTGAACTTGAGGTCATTTGCATCAGAAATTGCTATATAAATGGAATATATGATTCAATCAGAAATTGCTATATAAATGGAATATATGATTCTAATCTATATACTCTACGCATCAAGCCTTACTATTTGATTTTTATTTTTAAGAAGACCTATATATAATATTCTACACTACTAACAAATATTATATTTTCTACCCTCTGAAGCTTGAGGTGTAGAGAATTGCATTAAAATGATCTAAATTATTAAATGCTGAATATTGAACAACAACAAACTGCGAAGATTTGAATTTGAGGACATCTGCACCAGAAATTGCTATATAAATGGAACATATGGTTCTAATCTATATACTCTTCGCATCAAGTCTTACTATTGTTTCCTATCTTTAAGAAGACTTATATATAATATTCTACACTACTATTAAATATTAAATTCTCTACTCTTAGAATCTTGATATGTAGGGATCTGCAGATAATCTACATCAATATGATCAGAATATACTCTGGTTAAAAGGCTTAAGGGCCTTTAAAAATCTCTTCTTCATATATAAAAGCTGGGAACGATAAATGCCTCCAAAAGGAGATAAGGCTGGCAGAGGTGAGAAGGAGGAAAAATCTAAAATGTCTGTGAAAACGAAGAAACCGCCTCCAATCAGCGCTTATTACTCTCCTAAAAGTCAAACGAATATTTCAGTTTTATCATCTTAATCGTCCCCAGACCGGTTGAGTGAGACTAGTATAAGCAATCCGCCAGATTATATTACAAAGTCCAACTTGATGACGGCACTGGACTCTTTAAATACTAAAATTAAAGCCGACTTGGACCATAAGCTTGAAGAATATAAGGAGGAATTGACCTACTTGAAAGTTACTCTAGCTGCTCAATCGAAAGAAATTACTTCGTTACATATGAAAATCAAACAGCTTCAATCTCAAAATGAAACGTTAAATGTAGAACTAACACGACAAGATCTTAAATTAGCGGACCTAGAGGACAGGTCTCGTAGGCAAAATCTTAAAATCCGAGGGATCCCTGAAGATGTGATAGAATTGGAACTGTACTTGATGGAGCTACTTTCAACATATACCGTATTTATCGGCGTATAACACGCACTGGCGTATAACACGCACCCCCATTTTTGAACAAAAAAACTGAACAAAAAAAAAACTTCATCAGAATCACTGCTATCTGGGAAACCACACACACACACACACACACACAGTAAGACACACACACAGTAAGACACACTCACACTCAGACACACACACCCTAACCCCCCTTCTCAGGATCTCCCCTCTCTCTCCCTAACCCCATCCCGGTCACTTACCTTCAACTCCTGTGTTGGAAGCGTGAGGCGTTTGTCTCGGGTGCCGGCGCTTCACTGCTGAGCGCCGGCACCCGAGACAAACGCCTCACGCTTCCAACACAGGAGTTGAAGCGCTGAGGCAGGTGGCTGCTGAGGCAGGCGGCTGCTGAGGCAGGCGGCAGGCGGCAGGCGGCTGAGGCAGGCGGCAGGCGGCTGAGGCAGGCGGCAGGCGGCTGAGGCAGGCGGCAGGCGGCGGCGGCTGAGGCAGGCGGCAGGCGGCAGGCGGCGGCGGCTGAGGCAGGCGGCGGCGGCGGCCGCCAGCAGAGGAGTCCTGAATTTCTGTCAGTCAGGGGGGCCCGAGAGTTGCCGAGCGGTCGTCTTCAGCAACCGCTCGGCACCCCTTGGGCCCCCCTTACTGGCAGAACTCCAGGGCCCGGTCGCAGTTGCGACCCCGGTAGTTCCGCCACTGGCTCTAGGATTTATCGGCGTATAACACGCAGGTAGGGTTTCAGCTTAATATTTTAGTTAAAAAAGTGCGTGTTATACGCCGATAAATACGGTATAGACTGTAAAAAGTACGGCCTGATGCCAATCGAAAGAGCCCATAGACTTCCGTTGCCCCCTAACTGGATACAAACAAATACACCGAGAGATGTTATTCTTTGTTTTGCCAATTCTAGAATCAAAGAGGACTTGGTCAAAGCAATGAGAAGGAACCCTACTAAAATTGGAAAATTTGCATCCCTAACTACTTATTCCAATCTTTCGCGTGCAACCAGAATATATAGAAAGAAATATAGTGATACTACTACCTGTTTACGACAAAATAATATTACTCATTCTTGGGGCTTTCCTACAAAATTGCGAATTAACTATCAAGGAAAGATCTATACCTGCAATGATCCTATGCAAGCAAAGGACAATCTATTGAAATGGAATTTAATCAGACCTGATCTTGCATAGAAAGAAAATCTTTGTGGATTAATTTTTTTTTTTTTTTTGTTGCTGCTATTCCTATATACGACATGATGTATGAATTGACTAATGATATAGAACATAAAGTACCATTGCAAGATGTTACCCGAAATATTACCTAAAATAGGAAGTGTCATAATTTAATTTTGGTCACGGTGTTGGCACTATATTGGTTGGAAATGATATAAACTATTAATAATAACACAAAAGATATAATATTTTGTCACTAATATAGAATGAGCACGCTTAGGTCGTTCATAATACAAAATGTCAGAACTCGCCTAATTAAGGGTGTGTCGTATATGGATAGGATGTCTCTCTTTTTATTTATTTATTTTTTTTGTTTTTTATTTTTCTATGAATTGAATAATTATATAGGATATAAGGTATGATATTACCTAAATCAATATTTAAAATAATACATGTCATAATTATATTCTAGTCACTGAGTTGGTAATATATTGGTTGGAAATGACATAAAATTGGTAATAATAATATATAAGGTATAAGAGAGCACTCAGAATAGAGATTATTATAAATTTTCAAATTTATTTTTGGGTTTCTTTATTTATTTATTTATTTTTATTATATGGAATGAAGGAAAGAAGTTCACAAATATACACGTATATATGATATAGGCAACTATTGAAACAAGGTTTTGTCACAAAAGGATTTTTTTTTTTTTTTTAGTAAAAAGTTAGTTAAAATTGGGGGGCACACAAAGACATATAGATATATTTGTTTCTATTAGTCCTTGGATAAAATATTGTTATAAATATAGAATTGAGATATTAGGATAAGACAAGTTAGAAGATATTGCTTTGCACTTAGGACACACTACATAAATGGGGTAATACTAGATATATTATAACAAACCATTTATTAGGAGAAGGTCTCTACTAGAGGTAACAATATAAATCTGCCTCTCGATATATATGATATTAAAGCTATTTCATGACCACACATTTATATATACACATTGTCAGATATTTTATGATAGAAAACATGTATTCCATATATTCTGTACTTTACATGAACACAAAATGGAGTCAGAACCATTTTATTTTACTTAATCATGTAGTGATTATTTCTTTTTGTCCTTGTTCCCTCTATAATTGAGAACAAAGGAGTATTCATGTATAATGATGTTTCAGTGTATATATGATACAATTAATGTTATCTTCCATGAGAAAGTTAAGGAGTAGACACTGCATATCCTGAGAAATGTAATTTAGAATGGGGGATACATGGGAAGACTACCAAGACCTGAGTTACTATCTAGGAAGTAACATTTGGCGATTAGGGTGACCAAGGATAAATTCCAAACATATATGTAATGGTTTTAAGTTAATTCTTAGACCAGAGCGTCTCTCACAGGTAAATTAAGAAATTACAACGGTGTAAATATGAGTAGAAATCCTAATTATAATGGGTAAAACCCACCGTTATGATTGGAGAATTCCAATCAAGAGGTGGAGGCTTTGATAATAAGCCCTGTCTTTAAAAGCTTAGGTCTTGAATAAAAAAAGAAAAGAGAAGACCTTAAGATGGCACCCTGAAATGGACAGACCCTGACGGATTTATTCACCAAATTTACCCCAGAGAATTGGAATCTTAAGATTCTGGCACCATATTTCACTCTTGGAGTTACTTTGAGTTCTAACCTATATAACTGGTAGAAAGTTATATTCTTTTTCCACTTAATTTCTTGCCAATGAACCTGGATTAATTTCTACAAGGATCGGTGGGACAACAGCAACAAGTGGTGGTAATTATAATTGTTTTATTATTCTGAATAGAGATGAATTTTGTCTTCTTCGTATAGAATTCCCTGTTTCTGGGAAGTACTATATTGTATTATTGTATATGACGGTTTGTGAGACTGCAGCTTATAACCCGTGATAATAACAATAATGAAAAGGTATTTTTACCTATAGATGAAGTTTGACATTATTTGCATCTATTAGGAACTTCACTAATACTCTTAGACACAATTAAATTATTTTTAATTTGTTATATTAGTTGAACTAATATTAGAGAGATAGTGATATCTTTATTACTGCCCTGATTACTATCAATTTTTGGTTGCTGAGTGGGATGGAAATTAATTGTGTTTTAGACTCATAAAGTAGTAATTCATATTGATAACTATCGATAATATACTGTATTTGAATTGATTCATTTTTTGACATGTTTTAAGAACTTTGTGTTTTATATTATGCACTGTTTGACTCATATATAGATTTTATAAATTGTATTTACAATAAATATTTTTGATTGACTATCTTGGTGATATCTATCTGATTTGAATTATAATTTTCGGCGATCTGAAAGGATTTAGGATCGGAGATAAAATATAGGGTATCTCCTTAAATTAATATTGTGGATGTGGTACTACAATATTTGGTAGCGTCGTTATTTTGCGTATGTGATAAAATATTGGTTTTGCCTATTTTGTCTCATTAATATCCCTAACAACATGTATGTTTTTTTTCCTTTATCGTTGCTGCTGTTCCTAAATATGACATAATATATGAACTGACTAAGGATATAGAACATAAGGTACCATTGCAAGATGTTACCTGAAATATTATCTAAAATAGGAAGTGTCATAATTTAATTTTAGTCACTGTGTTGGCACTGTATTGGTTGGAAATGGTATAAACTGTTAATAATAACACAAAAGATATAATAGACCACTTTGAATATTGATCACTGTATTTTTTATATTTTTTATATTTATTTTTGTTTTCAATATTTTGTCACTAATATAGAATGAACACGCTTTGGTCGCCCATAATACAAAATGTTAGAACTCGCTTAAATAAGGGTGGGTGGTATATGGATAGGATGGCGCTTTTTTTTTCCCCCTCTTTATAAGGGAGGATATGGGTAACCTCATAAATTTGATATTTTGGATAGATAATTGGAAAACTGTATATATAAGGTATATTCTGATTATCAAAATAAGAGGCGACTATGCTCCTCATTCTATACGCTGGCCCTAAAAACACGCTCTCATTCCTTGCTGGTTCAAGGAACTTCTTCACACTAATGGCGGAAATAATGTTTTTCCTTCAGAGTGTGTTTGGTTTGACTGTTTTTTTTGTTTATGAATGTTTTGGTTGTGTGTTTCCTGGTTGGAGATTGAGGGATGGGGGCAGGGCAGAAAAACACATTTTTCATGTCTCTTAAGCTGATGACAATTAATGCACAGGCAGTGGCGTCGCTACAGGGGGGCAAGGGGGGGCAATTGCCCCCCCTAGGATATTCCTTGCCCCCCCTGTTGCCCCCCCCGCCGAATTTGGAGCCACCCAGGACAGTCCCCTTGACTGCTAACGACGGCATGGTGCCGTCGCTAGCAGTCCCAGTCAGGTGCTAACGACGGCACCATGCCGTCGCTAGCACTATCTTACCTTGATGGAGGTCTGTGGACCTCCATCACCACCTACCCCGGCGATCTGCCCCTCACACTGAAGGGCATCACCGGGGCCACCCGATCCGGCCGGTGACGGCACGCGCAATGACGCGATGACGTCACCGCGCAACTTTATTAATAACTGACAATTGTCAGTTAAAGCGGTATGGGGGGATGCTGCTTAGATGCCTATATCTCAGGCATCTAAGCAGCTACAGACCTCCAACATATACCGTTGGAAAGGTAATCGCCTCACCTTTCCAACGGTATATAGATTGTAAAAAAAATAATAAAAAATATTAAGTTAAAAAAAATAAAAATGTAAAAAAAATGATTTAAACATAAAGTAGTTAAACTTTAAAAAAAAAAAAAAAAGTTTAAGTATTCTAGCTAAATGATCACTGTGGTAGCCAATGTTACCACAGCGATCATATAGCTATAAAAAGTCACATTCCCTTTTTAAAAATGGCCGATACTAATTTTTAATCCCATGATCCCTTTGATCATGGGGTTAAATTTAGCCAACGGTAGAGGGAGGCAATTTTTGAAATCCTGATGAACTGCAAATATTATTAAAATCAGCCATTTAGCCTGTGCGGTACGTGAGTAACCATCTCATCCCTGGAGCGCCTTGCATTTTTACAGCAAAACTTATTTTTGCTGTAAAAGTGATTTTTTTTCTCCCTTTACCATCATTTCTTTGGGATTGTAAGGGGAAAGAATGGTGTGTGTGCTTCTGTGAGTGAATGTATGGAAAGTATGGTGTGTGCTTCTGCGAGTGAATGGAGATATGAAAGGCGTGTGAATGATCAGTAATTAGGGTTAAAGCCTTGACGTGGCATTACTGCTCATGTAGGAAGTTAAATTATGGCACAAAAAGTACACATTTGCAAGAACTACACCCCTTGGCGCATCAAATGAGGGGCTGTATGTGTTTCTAGTACAAACCTGGAGTGCGCTAGACACAAATGAACATGTCGCTATGGATAGAAAAAACATTTTCTAGCCAAAGCGACATATTCCATCATTATTTGTGCACTCAACTTTTGTCCTAGAAATACATGTAGCCCCTCATTTGAAGCTCCAAGGGGCGTAGTTTCTTAAAATGGATGAATTGTCTGAATGAGGGAGAGCATGAGTTAATGTGTGGATGAATTGTCTGAATGAGGGAGAGCATGAGTTAATGTGATTGTGTGTATCATAGATGTATAATTGTGGAAGGGCAAATATGGCACTAGCAGGATGTTTGAGCCTTGGGGACCGAGATGGCACAGGCAGGGTGTATATCGGACAAAGATGGCAAATCGTATGTGTGTTATCTGGGTGCTGGCCAGGTTCTATGTGGGCAGTGTGGACGCCAGGGCTTGCTTTGGGGTGTGCAACCTGTGATCTATGCCTGTAATTTAGGGGGTTTTAAATATACCTTTAATGCCGTGTTTTTATGTGAATTCCAATTGATCTGTACCTGCAAAGCTGGGTTTCTGTGTTATTCTGTAGATCCATATCCGCTATGCTATGTTTCCATACATTATTTATGTGTACCTGCAAATACAGGGTTTGTATGTCTTGTTCAGTTGATTAATACCTGCAATGCTGTTTCCATGTATTTATTTGATCTATACCTGCGATGCTACGTTTCATATATTATTATTGTATACCTGCAAATACAGGATTTGTATGTCTGAGTCTGTTTATTTGATATATACCTTCAGTGCTGAGATCACGAGTGAATTTCAATTGATCTATACATGCAAAGCTGGGTTTGTGTGTTAATGTGTTGATCTATACCTGCTATCGGCAGCAGGGTCTAATATTTATATATATATATGTTTATATATATATATCGGCAGCAGGGACTAATATTAATATATATCGGCAACTGGGGCTAATATTAATATATATGGGCAGCAGGGGCTAATATATATATATCAGCAGCAGGATCTAATATTAGGCCCTTAAATCATTTAGTGCAAAAGTTAAGGTATTGTGTTGTTTAAAGGATTTCAAGGATTAGTCGTACTAAATTGTGGCTTCAGGCTTCCCATGTTGAATGATCAAGTATTGTATTGTCCAATAACAAAAGTATCATTCCATAGCACATTACTTTTGGCAATATATATATATATATATATATATATATATATATATGTGTGTGTGTTTTTTCAGTGGTATGATTTAATGGTGGAAATTATTAATGCCCCCCCAGTGTGACTGTGGTATCTTGTGTGCCCCCCCTATATATTGTTTCTAGAGTCGCCACTGTGCACAGGGCTTAAATTCTCCTTATAAGAGATCCTACCTTTATGATACGTTAATTAAAGAGGGGATAGACATCGCATTTATTCAGGAGACACACTGGAATCAAGCAACAGAAAAATCCGCTTGGAAATATCGTAGATACAGATATATTTATGTATCTTCCCTCCCAGAAAAAAAGAAGCGAGGAGTAGCTATATTGATATCAGATAAAAATAAATTTGAGTATATACACCATGAAGAAGATAAGGAAGAAGGATTATACTTGTCTGTAGCATAAATGATGTTACTTACACTCTGGTTAGCCTATATGCTCCATCTGAAGGATCAATAAGATTTCTCAATTTAGCCATGGAAATAATAGAACAAATCTCCAAAGGCTTGTTAATTATAGCAGGTGACCTGAATTGTATAATTGATATTGAAAAAGACACTAAGATCATGAAGAAACATAAATCAGACGCGTGTTTGAAAACTAGGGCCAAAGCATTTTCTGCTTCTCCGTTTAAACACGGCCTATATGATGTATGGAGGGTGCAACATCCCGAAGAAAGAGACTACTCTTTCTTCTCGAATGTGCACCAATCATATTCACGCATCGATTATTTTTTAATGTCAGGTCACTCTTTGGAAATGTCTACTACCTCTCTAATTGGAAATATCTCATGGTCTGACCATGCTCCAGTATTTATCTCTATCAAGGACAACCCCCAATATAGAATAAGAGCTCGGTGGAGACTTAATGAATCTCTCTTAAAAACAGAGTCTTATAAGCAGACCTGATAAAACAAACAATATCTTTCTTGGAGCAAAACGATA
The DNA here is from genome assembly GCF_027358695.1 of Spea bombifrons. Lineage (NCBI taxonomy): Eukaryota > Metazoa > Chordata > Amphibia > Anura > Pelobatidae > Spea > Spea bombifrons. The sequence goes on from NC_071089.1 coordinate 39,906,951, forward strand.
ATAATGAGACCTCAGATTTAAATCTGTGGTGCACCCTAAAATGTGTCCTTAGGGGATACTTAATAAAAAAAAGGGGCCTGGGTAAAAAAACAGAGAGGTAAAGAACTTGTCGACTTGTATATTGAACTGGCAAAACTTGAGAGAATAAATAAACAATATCCATCTAGAGATTTTTCGAAAATTGATAGAGACTATTAAAGAATCGATAATTACTAAACTTAAAACTGAAATAATAATGCAAAGATTGAAATCTCGCTGGCACTGGGGTAATAATACAGTAGGGAAAGATCTTACTAATAGATTGACGGCACAAAACCAATCAATTAGAATTAAAAAAAATTATACACAATGGGAGAACTTGTATATCACCAACAGAGATAGGTAATGCCTTCAAACAATATTATGAAACGCTATATAATCTACCTGAACCTAAGATTTCTACTACTGATATAGCACAATTTTTAGAGACTCTGAATCTTCCAAAACTTTCTGTAGAAAAATTGATACAATTAAATCAACCATTTACAATTCAGGAGACTACCACTGCAATTCTTGATTTGAAAAGAGGGAAAGCTCCGGGTTCTGATGGCTTTTCAGCCATATTTTTTCAAACTCTAAATCCAGTGATCTCTCCTGTTTTAACAAAATCATTTAACTCAATTACTACTGGAAGAAATTTCCCAAAAGAGATGCTTGAGGCGAGTATATCGCCAATTCCGAAGCCAGGAAAAGACCCCTAAATGGTTGCTAACTATAGGCCAATATCTCTCATTAACTTAGATGTGAAGATATATTCTAAGATATTGGCCTCTAGATTGGCTCAAATAATTCGAGATTTGATTCATCCAGACCAAGCAGGATTCATCCCTGGTAGGTCAGGTGAAGAAAATACGCGTAGAATTTTTTACATTATGGAATATATACATAGACATAAAGTTCCCTCGGTCATAGTAGCTTTGGATGCCCAAAAAGCATTTGATAGGGTCAACTGGAAGTTCTTAGCTGAAACCCTTCGAGCATTTGGTATTATAGGCTCTTTTTATGATTTAACTATGGCCCTATATACATTCCCTGTGGCAAGGATTAGAGGACCCTTTTTAGACTCAGATATGTTTCTTATTCATAACGGTACAAGACAGGGCTGTCCATTAGCTCCTTTGCTATATGCTCTAACAATTGAGCCGTTTGCCGCATATGTTAGAAATTCTGTTAACATCCATGTATAGGTATTGATAAAGACGAACATAGTATTACCCTATATCAGTGGCGACTCTAGAAACAATATATAGGGGGGGCACACAAGATACCACAGTCAAACTGGGGGGGCATTAATAATTTCCACCATTAAATCATACCACTGAAAAAACACACACACATATATATATATATATATATATATATATATATATATATATATATATATATTGCCAAAAGTAATGTGCTATGGAATGATACTTTTGTTATTGGACAATACAATACTTGATCATTCAACATGGGAAGCCTGAAGCCACAATTTAGTGCGACTAATCCTTGAAATCCTTTAAACAACACAATACCTTAACTTTTGCACTAAATGATTTCAGGGCCTAATATTAGATCCTGCTGCTGATATATATATATATATATTAGCCCCTGCTGCCCATATATATTAATATTAGCCCCAGTTGCCGATATATATTAATATTAGTCCCTGCTGCCGATATATATATATATAAATATATATATAAATATTAGACCCTGCTGCCGATAGCAGGTATAGATCAACACATTAACACACAAACCCAGCTTTGCATGTATAGATCAATTGAAATTCACTTGTGATCTCAGCACTGAAGGTATATATCAAATAAACAGAATCAGACATACAAATCCTGTATTTTCAGGTATACAATAATAGTATATGAAACGTAGCATCGCAGGTATAGATCAAATAAATACATGGAAACAGCATTGCAGGTATTAATCAACTGAACAAGACATACAAACCCTGTATTTGCAGGTACACATAAATCATGTATGGAAACATAGCATAGCAGATATGGATCTACAGAATAACACAGAAACCCAGCTTTGCAGGTACAGATCAATTGGAATTCACATAAAAACACAGCATTAAAGGTATATTTAAAACCCCCTAAATTACAGGCATAGATCACAGGTTGCACACCCCAAAGCAAGCCCTGGCGTCCACACTGTCCACATAGAACCTGACCAGCACCCAGATAACGCACATAAGATTTGCCATCTTTGTCCCATATACACCCTGCCTGTGCCATCTTGTTCCCCAAGGCTCAAACATCCTGCTAGTGCCATCTTTGCCCTTCCACAATTATACATCTATGATACACACAAACACATTAACTCATGCTCTCCCTCATTCAGACAATTCATCCATTTTAAGAAACTACACCCCTTGGAGCTTCAAATGAGGGGCTACATGTATTTCTAGGACAAAAGTTGAGTGCACAAATAATGATGGAATATGTCGCTTTGGCTAGAAAATATGTTTTTTCTATCCATAGCGACACGTTCATTTGTGTCTAGCGCACTCCAGGTTTGTACTAGAAACACATGCAGCCCCTCATTTGATGCGCCAAGGGGTGTAGTTCTTGCAAATGTGTACTTTTTGTGCCATAATTTAACTTCCTACATGAGCAGTAATGCCACGTCAAGGCTTCAACCCTAATTACTGATCATTCACACGCCTTTGATATCTCCATTCACTCGCAGAAGCACACACCATACTTTCCATACATTCACTCACAGAAGCACACACACCATTCTTTCCCCTTACAATCCCAAAGAAATGATTGTAAAGGGAGAAAAAAAAAATCACTTTTACAGCAAAAATAAGTTTTGCTGTAAAAATGCAAGGCGCTCCAGGGATGAGATGGTTACTCACGTACCGCACAGGCTAAATGGATGATTTTAATAATATTTGCAGTTCATCAGGATTTCAAAAATTGCCTCCCTCTACCGTTGGCTAAATTTAACCCCATGATCAAAGGGATCATGGGATTAAAAATTAGTATCGGCCATTTTTAAAAAGGGAATGTGACTTTTTATAGCTATATGATCGCTGTGGTAACATTGGCTATCACAGTGATCATTTAGCTAGAATACTTAAACTTTTTTTTTTTTTTAAAGTTTAACTACTTTATGTTTAAATCATTTTTTTTACATTTTTATTTTTTAACTTAATATTTTTTATTATTTTTTTACAATCTATATACCATTGGAAAGGTGAGGCGATTACCTTTCCAACGGTATATGTTGGAGGTCTGTAGCTGCTTAGATGCCTGAGATATAGGCATCTAAGCAGCATGCCCCCATACCGCTTTAACTGACAATTGTCGGTTATTAATAAAGTTGCGCGGTGACGTCATCGCGTCATTGCGCGTGCCGTCACCGGCCGGATCGGGTGGCCCCGGTGATGCCCTTCAGTGTGAGGGGCAGATCGCCGGGGTAGGTGGTGATGGAGGTCCACAGACCTCCATCAAGGTAAGACAGTGCTAGTGACGGCATGGTGCCGTCGTTAGCACCTGACTGGGACTGCTAGCGACGGCACCATGCCGTCGTTAGCAGTCAAGGGGACTGTCCTGGGTGGCTTCAAATTCAGCGGGGGGGCATTAGGGGGGGCAAGGAATATCCTAGGGGGGCAATTGCCCCCCCTTGCCCCCCTGTAGCGACGCCACTGCCCTATATGCAGATGATGTTTTATTAACACTGTCCGCACCTTTACTATCTATCCCTGCTCTCTTAAAAGGAGTAGAAAAATGTGGAAAGTATTCCAACTATAAATTTAATTTATCAAAGACCCAGATGATTCCATTTTATCTATCTGAGTCTCAGATATCTGTAGTCCAGGGACATATTCAAAATAACGATCAGATAGATCAGATCGACTATTTGGGGATTATAATTGGAGCTGTATTGGAAGATATCGCTATTATAAATCATAGGAAACTTTTTTTAGAGATAAAATCTTCTTAAGCAAATTGGGCGAAACTTGAAATCTCTTGGTTGGGCCGTATCAATATTCTTAAAGCCTATATAATTCCTAAAATTGTATATCTTTTTCGATTAATTCCCTTCTATGTCTCGAAAGACATCATTCTAAAGTTGGAAAACTTATTCTCTCAATTTGTTTGGGCGGCAAAAATAGTAAGATTACCCTCGGAGCTTCTTAAAAGACCTACTGAGCTTGGGGGTCTAGGCTATCCTGATATAAAGGAACTCTATCAAGCTTCTCAAATAGCATTTATGATGGCTTGGGGCTCTACAAAAGAGAAAAATACTCTGGGCTGGTATAATATAGAGAAATATAATTTCAAAAATCTTGATCCTTTTTTATTGTTTTGGTTACCTCAATCCCAATTTAAGAAGAAAAACTTTCCTAGTCTAATAACTACAGATATTTTATCTTCTTTCTATAAAATTAAAAAAAAATTGAAACAGGGATTCCATTTACAAAAAACTGTCCCTTAGAGGTTCTTTCATTCTATATACCTGATCTCTTGTTGGATAATTGGAAAATGTCAGGAATAGAGAAGATAGGTGATCTTTATCTAGAAGGACAAATGGCTTCTTTTCCCTTCCTGATCGAGAGATGTGGAAAATTTACCTTTTTTGAAATTTTCATTTCGTGGAATCTGTGGCAGCACACAATGGGTTAACGTTTCCTCGTTCCCTTGGAATAGAAGATACACTCAAGCAATAGCACAGAGACAAGTAATAATTGATTAATTAATTAATTGGTGGACCCTCCCACACATACCCTATAAAACCCGTTACCTAACAACAGACACCTGTATGGTATATAGCAGTGAAAATATTTATTGGGTGGGTATACTTGTGCTGCCACGGATTCCAGGAAATGAAAATTTCAAAAAAGGTAAATTTTCCACTTCCTGTTCATCCGTGGCAGCACACAATGGGACGAACCCAGCAGTGACAAAAAAATACAGGGTGGGAAATCACAAGCAGTTACATCATACTCGCTCCATGAATTACACTCTTCCCAAAGGCTGATCCTTGAGAGGATGCGACATCCAACCTGTAGTGTTTCATAAAGGTAGATGGAGAGGCCCATGTGGCCGCTTTACAGATTTGATCCATCGGTATGTGGTACCTCTCTGCCCACGATGCTGCCGTTGATCTTGTGGAATGAGCTTTTAGAGTTAGAGGAGACTGAATACCTTCCATGGTATAGCACATCTTGATGGTGTCTCTTAACCATCTTGCTAGAGTAGCTTTGCTTGCTCTTTTGCCCTTGTTTTGGCCTTGAAATTGAAGGAAGAGACCTTCTGATAGCCTAAAAGGAGCAGTTTTCTCCAAGTAGGTTACAATGGTTCGTTTCACATCCAGGAGGTGTAAATTGTCTTCTTGAGATGGTAGCACTGGAAGTATGATCTCCTGATTTAGATTCTCGACTGACGGAACTTTAGGCAGAAATCCCGGCATTGTTCTTAGAATCATTGCCTCTGGGAGTAACCTTAGATAAGGTTCACTGCTAGATAACGCCTGGAGTTCACTGACTCGTCTAGCTGATGTGATGGCAACTAAGAAAATGGTTTTAAACGAAATGAACTTTAGAGAGGCCGAGTCCATCGGTTCAAAAGGCTGATCGCAGAGCTTTCTAAGCACTAGAGGAAGATCCCAGGTAGGGATGGGGTCATGATATGATGGCCTCAACTTGTTAACCGCCTTAAAGAACCTAGAAACCAGGGGGGAGCCAACAAATGCTCCATTCAGTTGTGCATTAATTGCCGACACCTGGACCTTCAATGTGTTCGGCTTTAATCCTTTGTCAAAGCCCTCTTGAAGAAACTGCAGCAGAGTAGGTATAGCTGTAGGAGACAATTCTTTTCTCGTACACCAATCTGAGTATAGTTTCCAAACTCTAGAATACACTCTCCTTGTGGCTGGTTTCCTGGACTCCAGCAGAGTGTTAACGACTTCATTAGAAAGACCTTGATCAATTAATGCTGACCTCTCATGTACCATGCCGTCAATTGCAGTCTGTTCAGGTCTGGGTGGAACATCCCTGATTGAAGAAGCAGATCCTTGGAGATCGGCAGCTTCCACAACACCCCGCTCGAAAGCGTCAATGCGAGCTGAAACCATGCCCGACGGGGCCAGTATGGGAGAATAGCGATTGCTCTGGCGTTCTCGGTCTGAATCTTCTTCAGTACCTTTGGAATGAGAGGGATAGGAGGGAATACAAAAATGAAGATTAGATTCCAGTTGATTGATAGACCGTCTATGAAGGTCGGACTGTCTTTCCTCGATAGTGAGCAGAAGCGGGACAGCTTCGAGTTCTGGCGAGTGGCCATCGCGTCTAGCTCTGGCGTGCCCCATCTGGATGTTATAAGGGAGAAAACTCTGGAATTCAGTTCCCACTCGCCTGGGAGCATGGTATTTCTGCTTAACCGGTCTGCTGCCACGTTCAACAACCCCTTGATGTGGACAGCTGAGAGGGAGAGAAGATTGATTTCCGCCCACTCCATGATCTGGGCACACTCTTTCTGCAGCAACCTGCTCCTTGTTCCGCCTTGTCTGTTTATGTAGTATGCTGCCGGTAAATTGTCCGTCTGGACTTGGACTGCCCTGTGAAAGAGAAGGTCTTTGAAATGAAACAGTGCTAGCTTGATAGCTTTCAACTCTCTCAAGTTGGATGAGAGTCTTGCTTCCGCCGGTTTCCATTTCTGTTGGACCCAGGCTTCCATAGTGTGGGCTCCCCAGCCTTTCAGAGAGGCATCGGTAGTCAGGACTATGGGTTGGGAGGAAGCGAGAGACCTGCCGCTTAGAAATCTTTCTGGTGTCAACCACCATCCGAGATCCTTCTTCAGATGGACAGGGATTACCATCATGCCATCCAGGGTGTCCTGCTCCCTGTTCCATGATCCTAGGATATGATCTTGTAGCGACCTAATGTGCGCTCTTCCTCATGGTACTGCTTCCAGTGCTGATGTGAGCAGGCCGAGGACTCTCATTGCCTCTCTGATAGTACATTTGTTGAGGAATATAAGGTGGTTCACAGACTGACTGATATTCGTGCTTCTTTCGCTGGAGAGAAGAAGTCTCATAGACTGAGAATTTATGACAAAGCCTAGGTAAGTTATCTTTGTTGTGGGAAGAAGTTGCGATTTCTTGCAATTTATCAGAAAACCGTGATCCTGCAGAGCCTGAATAGTAAGCTGCAAATGGAGCGTTTGCTTCGTTGGGGCTTTTTATCAGCCAGTCGTCGAGGTATGGGGTCACGTGTATCCCCTGAACTCTGAGGGCCGCTGACAGGATCACCGCTATCTTCGTGAAAATCCTCGGAGCCGATGTAATCCCAAAGGGAAGGCACGTAAATTGGAGGTGACAAATTCGCTGATGATCTCTGACTGCCAGGCGAAGGAATCTCCGATGGCTTCTCAGTACTGGAACATGGAGGTATGCGTCCTGTAAGTCTATGGAGGCTAGGTAGTCTCCTTGCTGGATGCTGAGAACTGCCGATTGGATAGATTCCATCCGGAACGTCTTTTTGACAAAAAACTGGTTGAGGTATGACAGGTCGATGACCAGCCTCCAATCCCCTCCTGACTTTGGAACAGCGAATACGGGTGAATAGTGACCTTTGCCTCTCTCGTGATGTGGTACTTCCTCCAATGCGTTTTTCAGCACAAACTGATTGATGAGATGCGGAATAACAGGATTGGCGGTTCGGCTGATTAGAAACCTGTCTGGAGGTTTTTCTCTTAATTCCAGAGAATATCCTCTTCTTATCGTGGTCGTGACCCAGGCATCTGAGGATGTTTGAGACCAAACCGCAATAAAACTCTGCAGTCTGGCACCCACTGGTGGCCTGGCGTCATTGATCCGAGGTTTTAGAGGTGAACTGTTTCTTTCTGGAAGCACCCCCTTGAACTTGTCTTCCCTTGGTCTGCCTTTTTCTGTCTGACTGACGAAAGGGATACTGCCTTCTGGGTGATCTCCGAAATCTTCCCCTGAAAGGCTTGAAAGTGGGTGTCATGTATGCTAGCACCAGTAGGCACTCACCACAGGAGATCTTCAGAACAGGGAACCAGCAGGTATCGAGATGATCCCAACCGTGAGGAAGCCGCAGTGATAGCAGATAAAGGTGGATACTGAGCTGAAGCAGCAGGTGCAACACGCAGCAGATGGTGGGAACACAATGCGGATAGTCAGGCGAGCCAGGGGTCTGGTACACGAAGCGGGAAGTCAGGCGAGCCAGGGGTCTGGTACACGAAGCGGGAAGTCAGGCGAGCCAGGGGTCTGGTACACGAAGCGGGAAGTCAGGCGAGCCAGGGGTCTGGTACACGAAGCGGGAAGTCAGGCGAGCCAGGGGTCTGGTACACGAAGCGGGAAGTCAGGCGAGCCAGGGGTCTGGTACACGAAGCGGGAAGTCAGGCGAGCCAGGGGTCGGTAAGAGGAATCTCAGGCAGAGGTACAAAATCGGCAGGCAGGAGGGTAGTCAGGATAGCCAAAGGTCAACCAAGAGAACAGCATAAACTCAAATACAGACTCAGAGAAAAGACCACAACAGGGTGCCAGTGAACAGATCTGTAGGGTTTTTAAATCTGGCGCCACTTAAAGCCACGCCCCCAACAGAGCATCAGGGGCGTGCCCTAAGACGTCCCTCTGACTCACGGCTCCAGCCGTGAGAATTGGCTGCGCCCCCAGTGGAGACCGGCGAACCGGTAAGTAAACCTCTCTGGGGATTCCTAAGGCAGCGAGCAGTTTTCATACTGATCGCTGCCGAATCCCCAGACCTGCCACCCTGCTTCCTGCACCGGCGATCGGGTTGCAGATCGCCAGTGCAGGGAGATCGGGAACCCCGGGACCCACCGCACTTACGTGCGGACATCCACCCGCCGGAGATGGAGCCCGAGCTCTCCAGCTCGGGTCTCCGTGACCCGCAAGCGGATCGCCGCACACGGGCCCCCCGTGACCGACCCAGGCACCGCGACCGGACCCGGGACCGCGACCGGAGCCGGGACCGCGACCGGAGCCGGGACCGCGACAGTGGGTTTCTTTCGAGATTGCAGGAAAGATGTACCCTTCTCTTCACTTAGAGACTTTAATATGTCTTTGAGCTGTGGTCCAAATAAATGAGGGATGAAAAGGAAGAGACACAAAGTTGTTCTTTGATGGAATGTCTCCTTCCCACTGTTTGATCCAAAGGGATCTCCTTGTCGCGTTGGCCAGGGCCATGGACCTAGATGAAAATTTAAGGACATCCAAGAGGGCATCACAAAGAAAATCAGCAGCGGTCTTCATAATAGAGATATTACTCATGATTTCTTGTCTTGGCACCCCCTCTTCCACATCCTGGGCAAGATGGGTTAGCCATATACGGAGTGCCCTGGCCACTGGTATAGAGGCTTCAGCCACCTTGGCAGAGGATGCTGCTGCCACATAGGTTTTCTTGCATAGCGAGTCTGCCTTCCTCTCCATTGGGTCTGGAAGCATGCATGACTCGTCAGAGGGGAAAAAAGACTTTTTAGCCAGTCTAGCTGCTGCAATATCCACTTTCGGTGGGTTCTCCCAGTGTGAACATGCCTCTGAATTCAATTTATAGATGGACTTGAACTTCGCCCCCGGATCTGTTCTTTTCTCGAGTTTCTCCCAATCCTTTTCACACCAATCAGAGATTAAGTGGTGCGCAGGAAACTCTTTACCTTTGTTACGGGGAAAATAAAATAGCTGTTCTCTAACAGGCTTGTTAGACACGTCTCTATCCGACTCCAGTACACCCTTAATAGCCGAGATAAGCTTAGGCACTAGATTCCGTAGATCTGTGACTAACGGAAGGCTTGTATTTCTTCTTCCCTGTCATGGAGGATACCACTTCTTGGAAAGTGCTAGTCAGTTGCTCTTTAAACCAGTCTAAGAACATCCCAGGCTCCATCTGGGCTGGTTGTTCCGTAGACATGCATCCTGCACATTTGTGATAAGGGAAAGAGAGGGACTCCAAGTCCCAGTACCTGCCAACACCCTCAGATCTGCAGCCCCGGCTGAGTGTGAGCTCAGAATGGCTGCGGAAAGAAAACCTCCCGCCCGCAGATGGAGCTTTGCGCCTGCGCATAACAGCCCCCGTGCTCACCAATATCAGCCCGCGTCCTTATCCCTGCCGAACCGCTGGGAAGCTCAGACATGAGGAGACTGACCTACCTCCTGAACAGGAGAAGGGATCCTTGGCACACCCGATAATCACTCTGCGGTGAGCTGGCTGAGGGACCAGAAAAACTCCCGGTATACGGCCGCATAAACACTCTGTTATAGGAACCGGGTGGTGAGCTGGCTGAGGGACCAGGAAAACTCCCGGTTTACAGCTGCATATACACTCTCCTGCCCCAGGGACTAAGCAAGCGCCCAGTATAGAGGCTACCTGTCTCTGTCTCTTCTTCTGTTCCTAGAAGAGAAAAAATACAGGTGTCTGTTGTTAGGTAACAGGTTTTATAGGGTATGTGTGGGAGGGTCCACCAATTAATTAATTAATCAATTATTACTTGTCTCTGTGCTATTGCTTGAGTGTATCTTCTATTCCAAGGGAACGAGGAAACGTTAACCCATTGTGTGCTGCCACAGATGAACAGGAAATGCATTATCTCCAAGTGAGATATTCAAATATATTAGACTTACATATTTTTTAACATCAAACCCACCACCTGAATATAGTCCGTGGCTGAAGTTTCTTACTTCCAGTACTGTTAGTGGAAGACTATCTAAGATTTTGAAATTCTTTAAAGACAATAAGACTTTTGATAAGTCTAAAGCACATAAACAATGGGAGAAGGAATTGGAAATTACTATTTCCTTACAGTCTTGGCATAAAACTTGGCAACTTACTAAAAAAGCTACCCATTGTATAAATCTCCAAGAACTTTTTTTCAAACTTATATATAGATGGTATATGGTCCCTACACGTATAGCTAAATTTCAACCAATTAACGGAGATAGGTGTTGGCGCTGCCAAGTTGAAATAGGATCATATAAACATATTTGGTGGGATTGTCAAATGCTAACTCAGCTTAAGACAAAAATATCTGAGCTTTATCTGAAGTTGTTTGGATCCCACCTGGAACTTTCCCCTCAAAGGTTTTTGTTTCACATAGAGTTTCTAGACATTAACATCAACGATCGGATTCTATGGATTAACCCCTTAAGGACAATAGGGGTTATTACTCGTAGTATATTGTGGGACAATGGCTCTTTTAACGTTTTTCAGTGTTATTGTTTAGCTGTGATTTTCTTCTTTCTCATTTCATGCTCCCACACATATTATATATTGTTTTTTTCAGGACAAACAGGGCTTTCTTTAGATACCATTATTTTTATCATACCATCTAATTTACTATACAAAAAATGATAAAATATGGTGATTTTTTGTTAAAAAATTACTTTCTCTCACTTTTTAAACCAAAAAACTTTTACTCATCTGCAAAAACTAATGATAAAACCTGCTAAATAGATTCGACTATTTGTCCTGAGTTTAGAAATACACAATGTTTTTATGTTTTTTTGCTTTTTTCTGCACGTTTTGGGGCAATAAGTACAGGTAGCGTTTTGCTATTTCAAAACAATTTTTTCCCCAAAGTTAGTCATTCTGCCCCATGTGCCATTTCGGGTATCTTTGAAGCCGGCCAATGCAATTGACCCCATCAAATCATATATATTTAAAAACTAGACACCCCAAGGTATTTGAAATGCTGGTATTTTAACCCTTTCCATGAACTAATTCTACCACTAGCCTTTGTCAAACTTTACGGTAGTAATTTTTTTTTGTATTTTTTTCCACACACGTTGTACTTCAGGTATAAATGTACCGCTCCTGGTATATGTCAGTGTCAAACACCCCCCCAATATGTGTTCAGTAACATCTCCTGAGCGCAGTGATACCCCACATGCAGGGGTTTGTTGGGTTATTTGGGAGGTAAAAGGCCACCTTTGTGAGGTGTGTATATTTTTGCCATTTATACATCTGGTCACTCTGTGCCCACGTCCCATACTGGGGACATCTTTGAAGCCGGCCAATTCAATTTACCCCATCAAATCATAATTTTTTAAAACTAGGCACACTATGGGCATTTATAATGCCAATATTTTAACTCTTTGCGTGTGGGATTTTTTTGGGAAGATACAGCGCTAATTGTATGTAGCGCTAATTGTGTATAAAAAAAAACATACATATCTACCTATTTGCACTTTTTTCGTGACTTTTTTTTACATGTAACTATATATATATATATATATATTTATTTATTTTTTTTTAAAAAAATTTTTTTTTTAAATTTAATTTTTTTTTAAATTTTTTTTTTTTTACAATACACTGAGGCTGTGTAGCCCCCTCTGAGGCTACACAACCTCAGTGTATAGTTAAAAAACGTCATTGCCTCAATGAAGAGGCAGGCTGGAATGGGGGGTGAGTGATTGACAGACCAGGTCACTGGTCTGTGGTTTAACCCACCGATCGCCGTGATTCACTGTGAATCACGGCGATTGGGAGGTTGTGAAGCCCCCCCCCTGAGCATTGCAGGCTTGCCTCAATGAAGAGGCAGCCTGGAATGCCCCTCACCCGATTTGCATCGGGTTCGGGGGGGGGTTGACAGACCAGTGATTTCAGTCACTGGTCTGTCGTTTAACCCACTGATCGCCGTGATTCACTGTGAATCACGGCGATCGGGAGGTTGTGAAGCCCCCCCCCCTGAGCATTGCAGGCTTGCCTCAATGAAGAGGCAGCCTGGAATGCCCCTCACCCGATTTGCATCGGGTTCGGGGGGGGGTTGACAGACCAGTGATTTCAGTCACTGGTCTGTCGTTTAACCCACCGATCGCCGTGATTCACTGTGAATCACGGCGATCGGGAGGTTGTGAAGCCCCCCCCCTGAGCATTGCAGGCTTGCCTCAATGAAGAGGCAGCCTGGAATGCCCCTTACCCGATTTGCATCGGGTTCGGGGGGGGGGGGGTTGACAGACCAGTGATTTCAGTCACTGGTCTGTCGTTTAACCCACCGATCGCCGTGATTCACGGTGAATCACAGCGATCGGGAGGTTGTGAAGCCCCCTCTGGGGCATTGCAGGCATGCCTCAATGTAGAAGCAGCCTGGAATGCCCCTTACCCGATTTGAATCGGGCTCGAGGGGCGTGTTTAACAGACCGGTGATTTGCATCGCCGGTCTGTTGTTTCAACCGCCGATCTCCGTGAATTGCGGAGATCGGAAGGTTGCAAAACCTTTTTTTTTTGTTTGCCTGGATAGCCTCACTTGTGAGGCTTCCAGGAAAACCGCGATGCCGCCGATCGCAGCGAAAACGCCGCGGTAAACGGCAAATAACGTTACCACGTACATGTACGGGCATTGTCGTTATCGCGTTGCACGGCAACCCCGTACATGTACGTGGATTGTCGTTAAGGGGTTAATATACTTTTGGCGTTTAAAATCTGTCTAGCTAGATATTGGAGAAATCAGGATTTACCAAGTTGGCAAGAGATTAAAACGCAAATAAATTTACAAAATAATGTAGAAAAATATTTTTTTCTTAAAGAATTTAACTCAAGAGAGAAGTATGACTGTATATGGCAAAAATGGTCTCAGATAACTGATTAAAAACTCCCTGTGCATGGATATAACTATAGCACTGCTTCGACGGCCTCTGTATTTGGCCCTGTCATGCCATAATCCCCCTCTCTCCCCAAGGAAACACTGAATGTTTGAATATTTAAATTATTGATTCTCAATGCAACGAGTCTTAATGAAATATATTGAATATTCTTGTATAAATGTGTATGTATATTCTTTTTTTTTGTTTATTTTTGACTGTTATTGTGATGTATTGTATGTTTTTCGTTGTTTTTGCCTTATCTTATAATTTTTTTTTCTTTTTTCTCTTTATATTTTTGTAAAAATTTAATAAAGAATGACAAATAAAAAAAAAAATTAAAAAAAAAGAGCCATTGTCCCGCAATATACTACGAGTAATAACCCCTATTGTCCTTAAAGGGTTAAAGATAGTTTATGTGCAAGTGCAAACAAGTACAGTAATATATAACTGGAAACAATGGAAACAATAATATACATTAAATACAAGGAAAAACAGCTAATCTGCTGTAACAAAAACATTTTTTAAATATTGAAAAAAGTAGACCCCAGAAAGCATTTCCTTGGGACCTGCTCCACGCTCCCTAGCATGCAATCACTCCCTCCGCTACCACACCAAAAACAAAAATTGCCATACTGACTATAGATTAGGGGAAGATTGTGATAGTCAGTGCAGTCTTCCCCTCTTCTCACTCTGACCATGACTTTGAGTGCAATCCCTTCCCTGCAATCATTCCCATCCATACCTATCTTTTCCTTCCTCCCTATGAACTATAGATCAAACACATATAAACAGCCCTTGCATGTATAGATCACATACAAACCCTATATTTGCAGGTATGCATAAATGATGTATGGAAACATAGCATATCAGGTATAGATCAACAGAATCAACACAAAAAACAAGCTTTGCAGGTATAGATCAATTGAAAATCACATGTTAACTCAGCATTGAAGATATAGATCAAATAAACAGAATCAGACATACAAACCCTCTATTTGTAGGTATACAATAATAATGTATGGAAACAGAGCATACCAGATACAGATCAACAGAATAACACACACCCAGCTTTGCAGGTATAAATCAATTGGAATTCACATATAAACTCAGCATTAAAGATATAGATAACCCCCTAAATTACAAGCATAGATCACAGGTTGCACAGCCCAAATCCAGCCCTGGTGTCCACATGGCCCACATAGAACCTGATCAACACCCAGATTGCACACACATTACAGCCCAGCCTGAGCCAACTTTGTCCCCTAACAGCTCAGTGTAATACATCTTTGTCGGCAAACAGCCCACCCTTGATGTGCCATCTTTGCATTTCCCCAAATTACTTAAACATCCATGACACAAACACTTACACAGTTACTCACTCATTCACCCGACTCATTCACACATATTAATTAATGCAGTCTCACAAATCATTCAAGTAATTTATCCACACATGAATTCATTCATTCTCGTACGCATTCACACAATTCATCCACACATGAATTCATTCTCATACGCATTCACAATTCATCCACACATTAATTCCCGTACGCATTCACACAATTCATCCACACATTAATTCATTCTCGTACGCATTCACACTACCCCCTCTCCCCATCCACCCCTCCCCTTCGTATTATCTGCCCCTTTTCACTATGTACCCCCTTATCACTATGTACCCCCTCTCCCCCTTCTCACTGCCTTCCCCCCTTTCTCACTATGTACCCCCTCTCCCCCTTTCTCACTATCTATCCCCTCCCCCCTTCTCACTGCCTCCCCCCTCAGACCCTTCTCACTATCTACCACCTCTGCCCCTTCTCACTACCTACCACCTCTGCCCCTTCTCACTGCCCCCATCTGCCCCTTCTCACTGTTCGCTGAAGGCCAAAACGTGGTTACGACATTCAGCAGATTCTGTGCCTTTAACTGGCAACAGCATGCAATGTTGGAGGTAACTGAGATTCAACACAGACCTTGGATCTTTCTGCTAATGTGTCTAATATATGGAAAGTATGAATTAGAGCAATGTATATATCTAACTAGGGCTGCAACAACTAAATCGATAAAATCGATAATGAAAATCGTTGCCAACAAATTTCATTATCGATTAGTTGAAACGATTTTTATCGATTATAAAATGAGGGTTTTTTCAGAGCAAACGCTCTGAAAAATACCCCTCATTATATAATCCGTTTCAGTGACTCACAGCAGCAGTTCCTACTTACCAGTCCCTCCCTGTAATCACTGTGACAACTGGCCCCGCCCCATCCTTCTGCCAGAACCACATGGCTGTGACACTCATCTAACTGTAAGTATAATATTAATATTTGGGCTGTTGAAAGTTAGGGGAGGTGGGGGTTAATTTAGGGGCAGTTATGGTTAATGGCGTGTTTAGGGTTAATTTAGGGGCAGTTATGGTTAATGGGATGTTTAGGGGCAGTTATGGTTAATGGAGTGTTTAGGGTTAATTTAGGAGCAGCTGTGGTTAATGGGGTGTTTAGGGTTAATTTAGGAGCAGTTGTGGTTAATGGTGTGTTTAGGGTTAATTTAGGGGCTGTTGTGGTTGATGGGGTCTTTAGGGTTAATTTAGGGGATGCTGTGGTTAATTGGGTATTTAGGGTTAATTTAGGGGCAGTTATGGTTAATGGGGTGTTTAGGTTTAATTTAGGGCAGTTGTGTTTGATGGGGTATTTAGAGTTAATTTAGGGGTAGTTATGGTTAATGGGGTGTTTAGGGTTAATTTAGGGCAGTTGTGTTTGATGGGGTATTTAGAGTTAATTTAGGGGTAGTTATGGTTAATGGGGTGTTTAGGGTTAATTTAATGATGAGGACTGATGGTTAATTTAATTAATTTAATAAAGTTAACTTAAAGTGCAGTTAGAGATAAAGGGGGGGCAAACTAAGGGGAATCTAAATCCTGGGGGCAGTGAAGATTAACCCAGTACTTATTTATAAAAGTATGGTGTCAGTGTGATGCGAACAGGTCTATGACTCTATGAGGGGACTATGAGATATCTGGGGGTATAAGGCATATCTGGGGAGGACGGAGTGACATATCTGGGGGTATAAGGCAGATATGGTATATAAGGCATATGTGGGGAGGACGGAGTGGTGTATCAGGGTGTATAAGGCATATCTGGGGCCACAGTGGCATATCTGGGGGTAGAGTGGAGTGGCATATGTGGGGAGGGCAGCGTGGCATGTCTGGGAGGCAGTGTGGCATGTCTGGGGAGGATGGAGTGATGTATCAGGGGGTATAAGGCGTATCAGGCACAGTGGCATATGTGGGAGGCAGCGTGGAGTGGCATATGTGGGAGGCAGTGCGGAGTGGCATATGTGGGAGGCAGCGCGGAGTGGCATATGTGGGAGGCAGCGTGGAGTGGCATATGTGGGAGGCAGCGTGGCATATGTGGGAGGCAGCGTGGCATGTCTGTGAGGCAGCGTGGCAAGCCTGGGCTCAAATGTGCATAAATTGGGGGGGCTGGTTGGGAAATAAAGACACGTTTCAGGCACAGTAGCATATGTGGGGGTGGAGTGGAATATGTGGGAGGCAGCGTGGAGTGGTATATGTGGGAGGCAGCGTGGAGTGGCATATGTGGGAGGCAGCGTGGAGTGGCATATGTGGGAGGCAGCGTGGAATGGTATATGTGGGAGGCAGCGTGGAGTGGCATATGTGGGAGGCAGCGCGGAGTGGCATATGTGGGAGGCAGCGCGGAGTGGCATATGTGGGAGGCAGCGTGGAGTGGCATATGTGGGAGGCAGCGTGGCATATGTGGGAGGCAGCGTGGCATGTCTGTGAGGCAGCGTGGCAAGCCTGGGCACAAATGTGCATAAATTGGGGGGGCTGGTTGGGAAATAAAGACACGAAATGCATTTTATCAATGTTTTTTTTATTCTGCTGTTTGTATTTAACATCATTTGTTTATTAAATTATTTTAAATAAATGAAAAATTTACATTTATTTTTTTTATCCGATTAATCGAAAAAATAATCGGCCAACTAATCGATTATGAAAATAATCGTTAGTTGCAGCCCTATATCTAATTGTACCTTGAAGTAAAATTAAACCTCAAACTTGATGAATGTCATGGCCACCAATAATGCTCAACCAAACAGCATCCGGGCAGCCAAGTTTACTCTAAACACAATCGTAAAATAAAATTTCTACAGAATTAATACATACATGATTCAAATACAGGAAATAAAAGCTAATGCTTTTGATAAACACAATTACAAAAAAACCTGGATTGTCCTCTTTTATTTAAAACTCCCTTAAAAGATTGTGTTATATAGTTCTGTTTTGTTTTCAGGGGCATTTTTGATATAAACCTCATAAGTGCTTTTAAGCATTTTATCAGGATTTAGAAATTTGCCCTGCCTCATTAGACATCCAAGAGTTTTCCAGATGAGCAGTTATACTGTTTGTAAACATTGAGTTCCTGCCAATAATTTGTAGTAATGCTTCATTCCTTCGATTTTACAACCAAAGTTAATATTAGCTCCCTGCTGTACTGGTGTTGCCAGATCAAATAGTAATTCCCAAATCCTGCAATCAGGTGGATTCTAATTTAATTTTCCAAGTGAATGGAAAGTAAACAGTTGATATTACATATAGGGAGAGGGGATTCTGTCATTGTTTAGCCCTATGTAAAGGTGAGTAGGTTAAGGTAAGTTCTCTTAACTTCTTCACTTTTGTTATCATGCCAGATCCACAGGATGTTTCTTTGAACTGTAAGTTTGCTTGGTTAAAGTGTTTTTGGTTCCAAAAAAATTTATATCCACTAAAATTATTTTCTTTACTTTTACATGCTGGAATTTAGGAAATACTTTATTTAACATATCCATGTTGAAAAACAAGTTGTAGGCGAGGGACATAAATATTAATATATCATTCCAATAAGGTATATTAATATCACGTTTTAATATTTACTATTATTATTATACCAATAGAACTTCCCAACGAATATATGATGTAATTTGATTGATTTGCGCAAGGGGCATGGAATATGACACTACCTGGAATTTGAAGCCATATACTAATTATGGAAAACCTTGTTTAGAAAAAAAGTGTTTATAGGGTTATAGTCAATGGCGTATATTCAGAACAAGGTCTTGTTACCAGTGGGATACCTCAGGGATCTGTACTTGGACCCATTCTCTTTAATATTTTTATTAGTGATATTGCAGATGGTCTTGATGGAAAGGTATGTTTATCTGCTGACCACACAAAAATTTGCAACAGGGTTGATGTTCCTGGAGGAAGAAGCCTAATGGCAAACGATCTAGGTAAACTGGAAAAATGGTCAGAGCTGTGGCAATTGGCATTTAATGTAGATAAATGCAAAGTAATGCACATGGGGCATAAAAACCCAAGGGCAGAGTATAGAATATTTGAAACTGTCCTAACCTCAACGTGTGAGGAAAGGGATTTAGGGGTAATTATTTCTGAGGATTTAGCAGAATGCTTGGTTGTATAGCAAGAGGTATTAGCAGTAGAAAGAGGGAAGTGCTCATGCCGTTGTACAGATCGCTGGTGAGACCTCACTTGGAGTATTGTGTACAGTACTGGAGACCGTATCTCCAGAAGGATATAGAAATGTTGGAGAAAATATTACTTTACGGAAAGGGTAGTGGACGCATGGAATAGCCTTCCAGCAGAAGTGGTAGATGTTAATACAGTAAAGTCATTTAAGCAAGCATGGGATAGGCATAAGGCCAAGCTAGATATAGGATAAGGACAGGTACTAAAGGAAAGTACTCAGAGGCTGGGCAGACTGGATGGGCCTACTGGTTCTTATCTGCCATCACTTTCTATGTTTCTATAGTATTTATAAAAAAGCATTTAAAATGAAATTAAAAATTTGTAAACACATTTACACATTCATCATGAAAAATCCTTGTAAATGCCTTCCTAAATCACAGAAATAATTAAAGGTGCTGTTCCACATATGGGGGCTCTTACAGTAAAATATCCCCATTAATCTGCTGCATTGTATGAAGAGAAGTTACAGAAACCTCCTGGTCATTTTGTTTTTCCTCCTCAATGCTGCCTGACAATTACAAACTCCATTTAAAAAGTTTATTGAACCACTACAGTTGCCCATAAACAGTCCTGCCATTCTTTCAAAGCCCTCACCTTTGTATTACATCACAGTTGGCTGGCCACCTACAGCCACGCTCATCACAAGTACATCACAAACAAATGTGTATATATAAGAGGGTATAAGACATATATAGTGGCATAAGGCATATCTGGGGGTGGAGTGGCATATCAGGGGGCAGAGTGGCATATAGAGGGGTATAAGACATATCTGGGGAAGATGTGCATAAGAAATGCATTTTTTACATGTGAATTAATGTTAACTAGTAAAAATTTCTTTCTATAGGGTAGTCTTATATTCAGTGTTTTCTTTTTTTCCTAAATTAATGTTCAAATTTTGGGGGGATCCTCTTATAATCAAGCAAATATGGTATGTAAGTGATAAAAAAAACTGTACGTGAACACAGCTGATCACAAGCAACACGCCACATCACATGGACATTACTTGCACATTGTATGCAAGTAAGAAAAATTGTACACACCTGATTACAATCACAGCAAAACACTCAGACACAATTACTGCAACAGTCCTTCTCACAAGCACAGGAGCACACCTCATCACTAACACGGCAGCAGACCTCTTCACAAGCATGCAGCAGCACACTATATCACAAGTACATTACATTCACTGATCAGCCATGACACTATAACCTGTCTAATATTGTGTAGGTCCCCCTTTTGCCACCAAAACAGTCCTGCAGAGGCGTATGTAAGGTATGGCACCTATGGCTCGTACCATAGGCGCCATTTGAAAGGGAGGCGACAGTGAGCGGCTTTTAAACGCTGTCTTGTTTTTTTTTCTTTTTATGCGGAGGCGAGAGAGGGGCGCCTAGCAACGGCTCGACGCCCCTCATTCTCCTCCGCGAGGCCTCTACCTCTGTCGCGGTGCCGGCATTTCATGCTGAGTGCCGGAATTTGACATCATATTCTGGTGCTCAGCAGTGGCCACCGCAGAGCAGGAAGACAGAAGCCTTGTGCTTCCGTCGCGGGACCTAAAGGTGAAAGAACTACAAAGGGGGGAGACGGTAGAAAGTGATAAGGGAAAGAGAGGGGGTAGATATTGAGGAAGAGGGTAGTAGGGAAAGGGGAGGGAGAGGGGTTAGAAAGCGATAAGGGAGGGAGAGGGGTTAGAAAGTGATAAGGGAGGGAGGGGGTAGATAGTGTGAAAGGGGGGGAGGGGTAGAAAGTGATAAGGGAGGGAAAGGGGGTAGATAGTGAGGAAGAGAGTAGTAAGAATATTGAAATATGTAAAGAGTGTGAAATGTGTGGATGGATTGGGTGAATGAGGGAGAGCATGAGTTAATATGTGGATGAATTGTCTGGATGAGGGAGAGCATGAGTTAATATGAAGATGCATTGTCTGAATGAGGGAGAGCATGAGTTAATGTGTGGATGTATTGTCTGAATGAGGGAGAGCATGAGTTAATATGTGGATGAGTTGTCTGAATGAGAGAGAGCATTAGTTAATATGTGGATGAATTGTCTGAATGAGGGAGAGCATGAGTTAATGTGTGGATGAATTGTCTGAATGAAAGTATGTTTCATTGTGTGTATCATAGATGTATAATTGTGGAAGGGCATATCTGCTATGCTATGTTTCCATACATTATTTATGTATACCTGCAAATACAGGGTTTTTATGTCTTATTCAGTTGATTAAGACCTGCAATGCTGTTTCCATGTATTTATTTGATCTACACGTGCAATGCTACGTTTTATATATTATTGTATACCTGCAAATACAGGATTTGTATGTATGATTCTGTTTATTTGATATATACCTTCAGTGCTGAGATCACAAGTGAATTTCAATTGATCTATACATGCAAAGCTGAGTTTGTGTGTTAATGTGTTGATCTATACCTGCTATCGGCAGCAGGGACTAATATTAATATATATCGGCAACTGGGGCTAATATTAATATATATGTGCAGCAGGGGCTAATATTTATATATATATCAGCAGCAGGAGCTAATATTTATATATATATATTGTCAGCAGGGTCTAATATTAAAGACTGCCAGTTGTTATTTTGAAATCATATTTCAATTTCAAGAGATAAATACTTATTATGTAGTTAAAAATGCATGTCTAGCGCGTATATGAGATGGGGCCATCACATACCGTATTTGCCCAAATATAGGCCGCACTCCCCCCCCACTTCAAATCTTTAAAGTGGGGGTGCGGCCTATATTCAGGGTTTAGCGCAGGAATGCGCAATTCGTATAGCCTGACGCCCGGGACATGCAGTTCCAGGTGCCGGGCAGGCAGCAGGGTTAGGATCCAGATCCCCTGCAGATGCGAGCATAAACAACCTCCGTCCGTCCACGTGTATAGCGCAGATGTCCCCTGCCCCGCTAGACACCAGGGAGACTGCATTGGTAAGTCTAGGGGGGCATATCTAGGGAGCAGAGTAGCAGCATATCTCGGGGGGGCGGCATATCTGGAGGGGGCAGAGTGGCAGCAAATCCAGGGGGGCATATCTGGAGGGGGCAGAGTGGCAGCATATCTCGGGGGTGCAGAGTTGGGGGCAGAGTGACAGCATATCTCAGGGGGCAGAGTGACAGCATATCTTGGGGAGCAGAGTGGCAGCATATATGGGGGGGGAGAGTGACATATCTGGTGGAGCAGAGAGGCATATCTGGGGTCAAAGGGGCTTATCTATAAGTAAGGTGCATTAAAATGGCTATTGGTTTTTTGTTTGTATGTAACATATGTCAAGTTAAGTAAAAGTTCAGGCGCTAAACAAAAAATATATATGTGTATAAGATAAGGTGAAAATTAAAATATATTGTAGCAGGTGCTGCAAACACTTAAGTATAACCCCTTTCTACCAAAATACAAATAAAAATTCAATAGTGTTGCGCAGAAATATTTGTGCCAATTTAAAAGGCGAAATATAAAGTGATTGTATATAATACAGACAATATATATGAAAAAAATGTTGTTAATAATAAAGAAACAATACTTTTTCGTCTCTGTGTTCTTTTTTCAATTTTTCAGTTGTGATTTTTCTCCCAGTGTTTTAACATATGTAAGAAAAAAAGAGTAACATAGTGTTTTCCGTAAAAGCAGTAAATCTATATCCCACTCACATTGATGAGAGCATTATAGTTTGCTCTGACTTTCTGGACATTAATTGAACGGTTCCACCCGCCAAAAGGATTGTATGGGCTTCCAAACTCCTTCCCGAAGAAAACAATTATCGGTCCACAAGATAACACCACGGAACGAAGCAAAGAGGCAGAAGGTAAGGTATACAAATATTTAATTCATTTACAAACAAAAGTGCGGTATGCTCACATTTAGGATTTCTTTCTCGGATCTCTCTCTCCAAGCGGACAACTTCCGGGTGTAACAAAAAAATGCAAACGGCACGCAGACGCGCTTCGCCTTAATCAGGCTCATGAAAAAACTGACTTTGAGCACATCACAGACCAATTTGCACTTGTAATTTTCACGTAGTGCAATAATTTGTTAATTAAAGGCGTTAGGCTAAATTTATTTTGTTTAACCCCTTAATGACAATTGCCGTCATGTCTTTAAACGGGTGCAGAAAGCGATCTACGTTCGCTTTCTGCACCCAAACGGTGTTGCCACTCAGCAACGCCACGATCGGCACTAGGGGCCATCTCTGGCCCCTCCCCAGGGCGTCAACATCCGCCATACATTGTATGGCGGCGGACGCCCGTTTTAAAAGCAAAAAAAAAAAAATATATATATAAAAAATATATTTTTGTTAGCAAGTCCTAAAATTAGCACATTCGCTTAAAACAATTCTCGCATGGAAGGAGTTAAAATACTGGCATATTAAATGCCCATGGGGTGTCTACTTTTAAAAAATGTATGATTTGATGGGGTAAATTGAATTGGCCGGGTTCAACAATGTCCCAATTAACACGCGGGGGAAGGATGGCCACACATCTAATTTCCAGTTAGAAAAATGCACACGTACCAAATGTGGCCTTTTAGTTTCCCCCAAAAATGACAAACCCATGCATGTGGGGTATCACTGTACTCAGGAGATGTTGCTGAACACATATTGGGGTGTCGTGTGACAGCGGCATATACCAGGAGCTGTAAATTCATACATAACATAGGTGTGTGGGGAAAAAATACACACAAAAGAATACTACTGCAAACTTTGAAAAAATTCTGCTGGTAAAATGTGTGCATGCAAAGAGTTAAAATACCAGCATTTAAAATACCCTGGGGTGTCTAGTTTTCAAAAATATATGGTTTTGTTGGGCACACTGAAATGGCTCGGCTCAAAGATGTACCAAATAGGGCATGGGCAGTGGATCCCCAAATGCCAAAGTTCAACATTGAAAAATGCGCATGCCCCTAATGTGGCCCTTTTGCCCCCAAACAGCCAGGCAAAATCATTCATGTGAGGTATCGCTGTACTCAGGAGATGTTGCTGAACACATATTGTTTTGTGATAGTGACATATATGAGAACCTTTTAATTCATACCTGAAGTAAAATGTGTGTGAAAAAACAAATGCAAAAAAAAATTACTACCATAAAGTTTGACAAAGGCTGATGGTAGAATTAGTGCTTGGAAAGGGTTAAAATACTAGCATTTGGAATACCCTGGGCTGTCTAGTTTTCAAGAATATATGACTCGATGGGGTAAATTGCATTGTCCGGCTTCAAAGATACCTGAAATGGCACATGGGGGGGAAGAATTACCAGATTTGGAAAAAATGGCTTTGAAATAGCAAAACGCTACCTGTACTTATTGCCCCATAACGTGTAGAAAAAAGCAAAAAAACATAAAAACATTGGGTATTTCTAAACTCAGGACAAATAGTAGAATCTATTTAGCAGGTTTTTTTTATTACCTTTTATAGATGAGTAAAAGATTTTTCAACTAAAAGTTATTTTTTTCTAAATGTTTCACCATATTTTATACTTTTTTTAATAGTAAATAATATGATACAATCAAAACAATGTCATCTCAAGAAAGCCCTTCTTGTCCTGAAAAAAAACAATATCTAATGTGTGTGGGTTCAGTAAACGGGAAAGAAGAAAATTACAGCTAAACACGAGCAGCGCAGAAATGTTAAAACGGCCATTGTCACGAAGGGTACAAAAAGTAAAATCAGCCTTTGTCACAAAGGGGTTAAACACTAGGGAGAATTGTTGTATTAAACATTAAAGTTGTTT
Organism: Spea bombifrons; assembly: GCF_027358695.1. Taxonomy (NCBI): domain Eukaryota; kingdom Metazoa; phylum Chordata; class Amphibia; order Anura; family Pelobatidae; genus Spea; species Spea bombifrons. The sequence continues at coordinate 39,931,830 of NC_071089.1, forward strand.
TGTTTAAACATTAGGGAGAATTGTTGGATTTAGAACTGCTTTTCATATATTTCCCAGAACTGTATGGTGGTTACGTGCATCTGCAGGAATGTTTGACTTTTTATGTTTTACCCTGCCCCCTACTCCCTTTTTTGCTTTCTGTACCCTTTTATTGCACAAACCAAAACATTTAATTTGAAGAAAAAAATAATAATTAACAAGCTTGACTTTCTCAGCTGATTTTTTTGTGTGAAAGTGATCTAAAAGATGAGTTTTAGATATTTGGACAGCGGTGCAATTTCAGTGCTTGCCATAGGCGCTATTTTCAGTAGATATGCCTCTGCAGTCCTGACCTATCAAGGCATGGACTCCACAAGGTGTGCTTGCGAGGTGGGGCCTCCATGGATGCATTCTGGTGTCATGTGTTCTTCAGGTAAGTGACACATACACACACACCCAGCCATCCACGTGATGTAAAAGAAAATGTGATTTATCAGACCAGGCGGCCTTTTTCCATTGCCACGTGGTCCAGTTCTTATGCTCACATGCCCATTGCAAGTGCTTTCAGCAGTGGTTAGCATGGGCACCCTGACTGGTCTGCCGCTACACAGCCCCATACACAACAAACCGTGATGTACTGTGTGTTCTGACACTATTCTACCAGCATTAACTTTTTCAGCAATTTGGCCACCCATGACCCTGTCACTGGTTCACTGCTTTCCCTTCCTTAGACTACTTTTGTGCACACACCTGATCACAAGCACAGCAACACACCTGATCAGCACTGCAGCACACCTTGTTACAAACACATGACATACATATGCTAAGAAGATAAAAAAAATATTTGTGCACACCTTATCACAAGCACAACCTGAACACACTGTTTTATGTGGATATACCACACGCACAACAGCAAACTTCACCATAATCAATTTACATATATATTTCATGTAAGTAAAAACTAATAGCTTATATGTATTGATGTGGCTTACATTTGTACTTCTAAACCCAACAGCTTATTGCGAGATAAACTCAAAAAATGTACTTTTGAAGAAATAAGACATGTTTTAATGCCACACAGCATGACAATTAAATAGTAGCCCACTACAACCAGTAAATTGTAAGGACACCACTCTCCTTCAAAAGGCTCTTCATTAGGCTTTTTTCGAGAAACTGTAGCCTTTCTGTATAGTATGTGGGCTTCAATGGATTCCCACATCCTCTTACTCACGTTAGAAAGCCATACATAAATTGAATCCACCTCTTCATTTGATAAAAAAACAGGCAGCTTAAACAGTTGGTACCCAGAATCCAAGTGAGCCTACATGTTACACGTTTAGTATGCAGTCAAATGATTCCAGATCATCAATGTTTAATATTATACTGAGGAAATCAGGTCTGATCTTTATGTGTACTGTAAAATAAAAGTAGCATCAATGTAGAAAAACTGATTATACAATTACATTCAGAGGTTTAGTTGTATTAATATTATTGGTGTTCTGGTATTTCCCTTGAATGTAAAATATTTTACAATATGTAAATCTCTACTATAGATATTAGTTATATAACAACCTTCCCTTATAGCCCTCCAAAAAACAAACACTTTTAGGGATCTGCTACCACACAAGATGGATCATTTTGCTACTAAAGAGTTTGATTTTGATGTACACTAGACAGTACATGTTCACTTTATTTACCCTGGCTGATCTTTTGATAGTCTAGTGATAATTGTTTCATAATTACCGTATTGGCTCGAATATAGGCTGCACCCGATTATAGGCCGCACCGTAAACGTTTACGGCTATTTTAAAGAAAAAATACACATTAGTGGAATACACAGGAATGCATGTATTTTAACATTTTTGGTATCTATTATACAGTTAGTCAGCATATGTTATATATAAACAGAAGTTTGGAAAGCCATAATGTACCTTACTTATAGATATTCCCCTCTGCCCCCCTATATGCCACTCTGCCCCCCCAGATATGCTTTATGTCCCCTAGAAATGCCAATCTGCCCCTTGAAATGCCACTCTGCTGCCTAGAAATGCCACCCCCCAGACCTACCAATGTACCCCCAGACTCCCTGGTGTCTAGCGGGGCCGGCCGGTGGACGTCTGAACGCGATGCGCATAGACAACCTCCGCTGTCGGCACCTCCCCCGTGGAGAAGCACTGGTGGAAGTGCTGGCAGCATAGGTTTTCTATGCGCATTGCCGCAGCCGGTGAACGTCTATGGTGGAGCACTGGAAGGTTATATCACGCCGGTGCTCCATCATAGAAGCCCTGACGGAAGTGCAGGCAGCGGTCTACATGCATCGCGCAGATGTCCACCGGCTGCCGGAGAGAAGGATCCGGGTCACCTGGCATGCTGTTGGGGATCTGGATCCTAGCCTTGCAGCAGGGCTTAAAGACTTAAAGTGGGGATAAAAGTGTGGCCTATATTCGGGCAAATACGGTATATCCCAAAACTAGAATTGTATGTGTGACAGAACCCTCCATCACTGGGGCCCCTGGAGAGGCCTGAGAGCCAGCCTCCTCCCTATCGACTATGGGCCCAGGCCTTGTAGAGACTTCTGTGTGTGAATACAGGGGTTCAGTTTCTGCTGATGTTCCCCATGTTTTAGCACTCAGTGTCTCAAAACTGTAACGTCAGCTGGACATCCTGTGGTAGGAAGAAGGCTGATTATCTGTACATTGTTTATTGTATAGGTGTGAAGTGTTTCCCCTGTTATTGTGTGTTAGCCCTTGTCTTAAGACCCCCTGTAGGTATGACTAGGTGTAACTGCTGCATACCAAATTATCAATTACATAACAGGTAGCGGTTAATCCTGTGAGCTCCTGTTATCCCTGTGTCCTGGCCATTGTCTGTCTCAAGCCAATTATATGTCTATCGTCATTCCACGTCTACGTCCCCAGTTAATGTAATTATGTATGTCTCGTGTCATCCTGTCCTTCCCCCGGATATTGTGTTGCAGGATTTGATCTAATTACTTCCTTCCTGCCATGGTAATTAGATCATGTGATATTTGTCTTGCCCTTTTTCTTACTTGTGTACATATAGCCTTGTCTCTGGTTTTAATAAATGAGTCCTGCTTTCACCTCAACATGAGTGTTGCCTGATGTTTGGGGTGGGCTGTAGCCACGCTGTGTAGCTAAGCTTCGGAAAGCCACAGTGCCAATGCAGCTTCGGTGCAGCGACATCCCTCCTTCCAACTACAACGCTGGTTCTGCCTGGTGCAGAAGGGGTTACTTGTTGGTGTCCCGGCAGGAGGAAGCAATGTGTGGCGGGAGGACCCAGTCGGGGTACAGGTCGGTCCCGTCACAGTATGTCAAATCTAGTTTTGCCATACTTATTCTTACAAAACATATGTATTGTAAGAAGGGCTGTGGCATAATAATAATATTATCTTATTATTAGTAGAAGTAGTAGTATTCACTGATACAGGTAAACACAATTTACTGATCCAGCTGGTAAAATCTACCTGTCAAGAGTTTCACTTATCCAATGCCAAAATGTGGGTCTATAGAACTCAGGAACAATTTCTTCAATATTACTTGGCAATTTTGACAATGACAACTTTGACAACAAATACTGCTTAGCTGACAGACCTAACAAGTTGGACTGAACATAAAATATATACATATAAAAACTCTATGTTGTCAATGTTTAATCTCATCAGCTTTCTATATGCAATCAATATACAACTGCTTCAACTCAAAGTTAGTTTGATGCTAAAACTAATATGGAGCTTCATTTGGTGATCTGATTCTATTACTAGTGAATGTGTGTGATCATCTGTTGATTCCACGAGGACCACTCAGTCATCTTTTAATTGCTGGGCCTGGTTCTATGTGCCGATGGCTGATAAGGCCAATCCTTGCATGGAAGTTCTGATGACAAATAGGACAGAACATGATGAGGACATCTCCGGCAGGGTTGCTGGCTCAAGCTTTTCTAGATTGCCACTAGATTTGCCAAAGAGCCTTAAGAAAGGCAAGATAGATATCCAATGGCAGTCTTATTTTTTTTTCCCAGAAACTGGTTATTCAAGCAAGATAAAAAGGTACAGTATGGACATGCGTGTTCCACAGTATGGAGAAACACGAATGTATGTAGATGGTTACATACATCAAAAAGTTTACAGCAAAATGTCATGATATTCGACAGATTTAGGGATCTGCTACCACACAAGATAGTTATTGAGGTAACATGGCGAAACATTCATGGTGAAACATTCATGTTATAATAAATGTTATACAGTAAATCATTCTCGAGTTACAAATTGTTGTGGAAATAAAGCAATAAGTTCTTACTTGTATTTTCTAAAATGTAAGAACAACAATAAAGAAAATTAAAGAAAAATAAAAATAGCATCCTTGCAGGTAACCACATTGTTCCAGCACGTGATTAGCTCTCGTATTTTAGAAATTTCGAGGTCACCCAAAATAGACAAAAATAGGTTAGAGAACCAGTATGTAACCAGAAGTAAAAGGAAACTAACTAAAAAAAAAAACATTACTAAGACCGAGAAGTAGAAAGTTGAACGGACAACCTCCGACGTCAAAATTAGATGCTTCTAAGCAAATTAACGTGTATCTGGAGAACAGCAATGTACCTGTCAAGTAACTCAAATCATGGAGATACATATGAAGACATGTTGGATTTCAGACAGAGGTCAATGCCCGAGAGCAGAACCATGTTGTGTGTGCAAAGACTAAAGTGACTTGACGTTTTAATCTAGGTGGAGGTGTATTTATGTATGCTTCCCATATTGCAAAAAAAAAAAAAAAAAAAAAATCTCCTTTGTTTTCCTTATCGTGTAAAACTAGAGTCCACTTTAAGAGCAATGTCGTTGAAATCGTATTTCTCCAGTGAGTAAGGGAAGGTGCTGATAGCTTTAGCCAGTAATCTAAAATGAACTTGGCTGCTACAAGAAGTAAGTGGTCTAGTAGGTTTATTCTGTAGTTTCCTCTGATGTCTCATGTATTGAAAATCCCTAACAAAGCTTCAAAGGTGATAGTAAAAGGCTTGCAATCTATTAAGTCACCTATTATTGGGGCCAACGGCCATCCAGAAGACCAAAAGCTCGGGGCAGGTGAGTAAGTTACATTTGCAACAGTGACTCAGAGTAAGAGGAGTGAATTTTGACAGATGTTGAGGGGAGATATAAGCCCTGTACAGGAGTTTAAGAGTAGTGTCATGAAACCAGGAATCCTGTAGATCCTTCAATCTCCGAGTGAACACTTGTGATGAGTGAGGGAGGTGGCCTGGTGGAGAAGAGACCACATGGCAAGGCCTGATGTGCAACCGGAGTAGTTTAGTGACTGAAAATCACTCTGTAAAGCGTTGATATTGATACCTTACTCAAGTATGAGGGAAGGAGTAATACATCGAGCGCATTATTTCTTTGGACAGGATGTATGTGGCGTAGAGGATGTTGTAAATAGTGTTTTGCTTGCATGTATGGCCATAAATGTGAAGGGGGCAAGGAGTATCTCTCCCTGAGGACTGAAAAAGGGAGACAATCTCCGAAAGCTGGGTTAAAAATGTCTGCTAACGGAGCAATTCCCCTGCCCCCCCAACCCTCGAATCTGATTTCTGGGGTCAGACCCTGGAATTTGCAGTTGCCAGTAAAGGGCAAGAATAGCGAATAGGTAGAGTTGCCAAAGAGCAACCTGCAGACACTACGCCAAGCATGTATGGTCGCCATTAAGAGAGGGTTGGAGCGACAAGAGACTCTTGTGGGAGCATGTAGGAGATAACATAAGCTCCACCCCGGGCAGAAATTCTGATCCCTCCTCCAATCTGTACAGAAACTGGAGTGAGAAATCCAGTCTTTTGCGAACCTAAGGAGACATGCAATGTTTTATAGTTTGATATTAGGTTTAGGCCTCCAATGGACTTTTGTTGAGATAATTTTTGAAAACTGATCCTGGGCCGCCCTCCTCTCCATATAAAGCGGAAGAGAGCGTTGTGTATTTTCCGCAGGTCACACGGCTGTATCAGTAACGGCAATATATAAAGACTATAGAAAAATCTGGGAAAAATAATCATCTTGATGAGGCTGATCCTCCCAATGAGATTGAGTGGAAGATTAGTCCAGGCTTTCAAGTCAGTTAGAGATATGACAATAAGAGGGAGCACATTTAGATCATACAACCTCCCCAATTCCACCGGGAACACCACTCCCAAGTATTTAATTGAGTGCTGGGCCAAACGGAAAGGCCATGCTTTCAGATCATCAGGAGGACCACCCCTGACAGCAACATCGCCTCAGATTTGTCTAAATTTATACTTAGAACAGAAACCTCTTCGAATTGTGTCATATAGGACATCAGTAAAGGGATAGTGTCACATGGAGCCCTCACGAAATGTCACATATCATCTCAGCGGTTACTCTCATCTCCCGATCTCCAATCATTATGCCCCTGGGGTGGATTTTGCTTTTAGAATGGCTGTGATTATATGTCTAGCACTAATGACCGAATGTCTGTTTTTTATAAATCCCTTCTGCACTGGAGAAATTAGTGCTGGGAGCAATTGGGTGAGTCTGTCTGCTAGTATTTTATGTATGACTTTAAAGTCTGAGTTTAGCAATGAGATTGGCCTATATGAAGAGGGGGGGTATGGGTCTCTCCCTTCTCTGTGTAGAACAATTATCCGCGCAATGTTGGGTTGGGGGAAACCTCTGGTGTGGTGAAGGAAGCGTTAAAGGCCAAAGTTAGTGATGGGGTGATATGTTCTTTGAAAATTATATAGAATTCTGCTGGGAGACCATCAGGTCCTTGCCTAACTTTAGACTCCCAACAGCCCGATCAACCTCCCCCAGCCTCATATCTTTGTTTAAAAGATCTTGTTGTGATTGCGACAGGCGGGGGAAATCTATCTGTTGTAAGAAAGTGTCAATGGAATTGAGACAGTATGAGAGGAATATAGCGAATGATAGTAATTTGCGACGGCTCTGTTAATATCCTCAGAGGAGGTACTCAATGAGCCATCTTGTAGTCTGATTGCAGGTATGTTTGAACGGGTCGTGGACGACTTAACCAAATTAGATAACAGTGTACCTGCTGTGACGGACTCGTCCCTTCAGGCACAGCACTGTGGATATTATACAGTCCAACCACCCATTCGCCTGGAACCCAGTTTCTATGTTATACCCCTTTTTCCTATTTCCTCGACCCAGAAGCTGCCTTCTGCGCCCATACCGCCAGGCCCAGTACCAGGACATCCAGGTTTTACTTTTGGAACTGCTGGGTGGCTAGAATAGCCTCCTGCCCTACTATGTGAACCAGACAGGATTATCTCCACAGGGTGCCCAGCCAGGGCTCCTGCCTGACTGTCCATGGAAGATATCAGAGGTGGGGGTCTGTTTGGGGATAATCCCTTTATCTCCCCTATTGTCCCTGGGAGACCTGAATCCCCCAGCTAAAAGGGACGGTTATGTTACTCAGACTTCTCATTCTGTGTGTTGATGTGATTATGTGAATATATATACCTGTGTCTGTGTACAATAAAGAGTTCTTAATGTTATACCCTACACTGAGTCTTGGCTAGTGATTGGGAAACCGGGAAAGTGTGTGTGTCCCGGGCTAAGGGAGCATAAAACAGCGGAGGTAGTCGGTCGGACTAGCCAGATCCGTGACAGTGGTGGGATTGCTCCTAGCTAAACGGGACTAGGGTTGCAACAACTAATCGATAAAATCGATAATAATCGATAATGAAATTCGTTGCCAACGAATTTCATTATCGATTAGTTGAATCGATTATTATCGATTATAAAATGAGGGTTTTTTAAGAGCAAACGCTCTGAAAAATACCCCTCATTATATAATCCGTTTGAGTGACTCACAGCAGCAGCTCCTACTTACCAGTCCCTCCCTGTAATCACTGTGACAACTGGCCCCGCCCCTTCCTTCTCCCAGAAGGCCAGAACCACATGGCTGTGACACTCATCTAACTGTAAGTATAAAATTAATATTTGGGCTACTGAAAGTTAGGGGAGGTGGGGGTTAATTTAGGGGCAGTTATGGTTAATGGGGTGTTTAGGGTTAATGTAGGGGCAGTTATGGTTAATGGGGTGTTTAGGGGCAGCTATGGTTAATGGGGTGTTTAGGGGCAGTTATGGTTAATAGGGTATTTAGGGTTAATGGGGTGTTCAGGGTTAATTTAGGGGCAGTTATGGTTTATGGGGTGTTTAGGGTTAATTTAGGGTAGTTGTTTTGATGGGGTATTTAGAGCTAATTTAGGGGTAGTTATGGTTAATGGGGTGTTTAGGGTTAATTTAATGATGAGGACTGAGGGTTAATTTGATTAATTTAATAAAGTTAACTTAAGGTGCAGTTAGAGATAAAGGGGGGCAGACTAAATGGAATCTAAATCCTGGGGGCAGTGAAGATTAACCCAGTACTTATTTATAAAAGTATGGTGTCAGTGTGCTGTGAACGGGTCTGTGACTCTATGAGGGGACTATGAGATATCTGGGGGGTATAAGGCATATCTGGGGAGGACGGAGTGACATATCTGGGGGTATAAGGCATATACATTATATAAGGCATATGTGGGGAGGGCAGTGTGGCATGTCTGGGGAAGACGGAGTGGTGTATCAAGGCATATCGGGGGTAGAGTGGAGTGGCATATGTGGGGAGGGCAGCGTGGCATGTCTGGGAGGCAGTGTGGCATGTCTGGGGAGGATGGAGTGGTGTATCGGGGTATAAGGCGTTTCAGGCACAGTGGCATATGTGGGGGTGGAGTGGAATATGTGGGAGGCAGCGTGGAGTGGTATATGTGGGAGGCAGCGTGGAGTGGCATATGTGGGAGGCAGCGTGGAGTGGCATATGTGGGAGGCAGCGTGGAGTGGCATATGTGGGAGGCAGCGTGGAATGGTATATGTGGGAGGCAGCGTGGAGTGGTATATGTGGGAGGCTGTGTGGAGTGGTATATGTGGGAGGCAGCGTGGAGTGGCATATGTGGGAGGCAGCGTGGAGTGGTATATGTGGGAGGCAGCGTGGAGTGGCATATGTGGGGGTACAGTGGAGTGGTATATGTGGGAGGCAGCGTGGAGTGGTATATGTGGGAGGCAGCGTGGAGTGGTATATGTGGGAGGCAGCGTGGAGTGGTATATGTGGGAGGCAGCGTGGAGTGGTATATGTGGGAGGCAGCGTGGAGTGGCATATGTGAGAGGCAGCGTGGCATGTCTGGGAGGCAGCGTGGCATGTCTGGGAGGCAGCATGGCAAGCCTGGGCTCAAATGTGCATCAATTGGGGGGGCTGGTTGGGAAATAAAGACAAGAAATGCATTTTATTAAAGTTTTTTTATTCTGCTGTTTGTATTTAACATCATTTGTTTATTAAATTATTTTAAATAAATAAAAAAAATTACATTCATTTTTTTTATCCGATTAATCGATTAATCGACAAAATAATCGGCCAACTAATCGATTATGAAAATATCGATTTTGAGATTATGAGCACCCTACAAGTGCATGGACCAGCAGTATGCTAAACTTAAGCAGAATACTTTGAAAGACCTCCTGGAGGCTTGTGGAAAGGTTGCCAGCAACAAAACCAGGGATAACCCTCATTGCAGAACTGATGGCGGACGACCAGGCTCAAGCCGGCACGGTTACCCCAGCAGACCAGGATGAGTTCCAGAGGGATGTTCTGTTCCGCCTGTCCTGCTACGGGGCCCATCCACCCGCAGAGATAGTGAACCGGGTGCTAGCGGAGGTGACTGTGCTAAGGTATGCCCAACAAGCATGTTCTTCAGGGGAAAGAGACAAGATTTCCCACCCCGAGGTGAGTAACCTCCGAAAGCTCCCCTATGCAGCCTTCAAATCCTTCATTGAGGCGGAGGGGGACATCGAAGGATATCTCCAAGACTTCAAGAAGCAATGTCTGTTGCAACAAGTGAGAGATGCAGCTAAAGTAACCATCCTCGCCAGCAAGCTCACTGGCCGGGCGACTGAAGCCTACCGAGCAGTGGCCGACGAGGATTGTACCAGCTATGAGTGAGTGCGAGAACAATTACTAGCTTGTTTTGCCATCACCCCGGAGGCACAAAGACTCAAGTTACGTAGCCTGCGGAGGCCGGAGAAAGACACGTACCAAGAATGGGGGCATCGGATGCAGAAAGCAGTGCAAAACTGGCTCACAGGGAGCCGAGCAGTTCCTTTTGGAGCTGTTTTTTAACCACACTCCCCCTGATGTCATGTCAGGAAGGAAGTAATTAGATCAAATCCTGCAACACAATATCCGGGGGAAGGACAGAATGACATGAGACATAAATAATTCCATTAATTGGGGACGTAGGCGTGGAATGACGATAGACATATAATTGGCTTGAGACAGACAATGGCCAGGACACAGGGATAACAGGAGCTCACAGGATTAACAGCTACCTGTTATGTAATTGATAATTAGGTATGCAGCTGTGACACCTAGTCATACCTTGTCTTAAGACAAGGGCTAACTCACACAATAACAGGGGAAACACTTCACACCTATACAATTAACAATGCTAAGACAATCAGCCTTTTTCCTACCACAGGATGTCCAGCTGACATTACAGTTTTGGGTGCTAAAACATGGGGAACATCAGCAGAAACTGAACCCCTGTATCCACACACAGTAGTCTCTACAAGGCCCATAGTCGACAGGGAGGAGGCTGGCTCTCAGGCCTCTCCAGGGGCCCCAGTGATGGAGGGTTCTGTCACATATATACCTGTGTCTGTGTACAATAAATCGTTCTTAATGTTATACCTTGCACTGAGTCTCGGCTAGTGAAACCGGGGAAAGTCTATGTGTCCAGGGCTAAGGGAGCATAAGACAGCGGAGGTAGTCGGTCGGACTAGCCAGATCCGTGACACCTGCCTTATTTGCATGACTAAATAAATGTGCTTCTTTGTATCTAATTTTCAAGAGGGCTGCGTTGTGTAGTAGGGTGCCATAGGCCAATTTGGCTTGAGCAAAAGCAGTCTTGGACATGGAGGGGAGATCAGTAATGAGTCTTCTTTTAGCTTTTGACAGACTGATACTAAGTTTGTTGAGATTGGTTAAGGTTTCCCTCTTCTTTTTGGTAACATATGAGATTATATGACCTCTGGCCTTAACACCATCCCAAAAAAGAACCGGATTGTGTTTATGCGCCTTATTATTCTCATACATATTCAACCCACGCCAACTTAAGGCTGGCACAAAAGTCTTGTGATTTGTATAATAGAGGATTCATCCTCCAGTTAAAGGAGGAGAGTAGTGGAGGTCAAAATGCAAACGATACCATAATAAGAGCGTGATCCGAGATAAGAATGTCTAAAATCTGAACCTCGCTAATAGAATGAGAGAGGGGTGTTGCACATACTATATAGTTTATTCTCATGAAGTTAAAAAAAATAAGGTGGTAATAAAAGGTAAAATCTGTTTCGGTGGGGTTTATGATACGCCAGGAATCAATGAGCTGTAACTGACGACAAAGGCGTGTAATCGGGTTACTACGGGTTCCTGTTTTGTGGTAGGACCCCTTGCTATGGTCTAATTTGGGATCAGCCCATGTATTGAAGTCTCCCCCGATTATCAGATTAGTGCATTTAGTGAATTAAAGAAGGTGGCTTGTGAGTGATTAGGAGCATAGATATTGCAAATTGTCAATTGTTTACCAGGAATAGAGCAAAAAACTATATATCGCCCCTCTGGGTCTGTAACGACTCTCGAAATGGAGAGATCTAAGTGGCGGTGAAACAGAATAGATACCTGTAACCACCTTACCTATGATTGCTACGGCCGTAGCAGCCTCCCACAGATGCCGCCGGACCTTGCGCATGCGCAAGCAGAGGCGTATCTACTGAAAATAGCGCCTATGGCAAGCACTGAAATTGCGCCCCTGTCCAAATATCTAAAAACCATCTGTTAGCCCCTGCTGCCCATATATGTATAAATATTAGACCCTGCTGCCGATAGCAGGTATAGATCAACACATTAACACACAAACCCAGCTTTGCATGTATGGATCAATTGAAATTCACTTGTGATCTCAGCACTGAAGGTATATATCAAATAAACAGAATCAGACATACAAATCCTGTATGTGCAGGTATACAATGATAATATATGAAACGTAGCATTGCAGGTATAGATCAAATAAATACATGGAAACAGCATTACATGTATTAATCAACTGACTAAGACATACAAACACTATTTGCAGGTATACATAAATAATGTACGGAAACATAGCATAGCAGATATGGATCTACAGAATAAAACAAAAAAAAAACAACAGCTTTGCAGTTATAGATCAATTGGAATTCACATAAAAACACGGCATTAAAGGTATATTTAAAACCCCCTAAATTTCAGGCACAGATCACAGGCTGCACACCCCAAAGCCAGCCCTGGCGTCCACACTGCCTACATAGAACCTGACCAGCACCCAGATAACACACATAAGATTTGCAATCTTTGTGACCAAACAGCCCAGCATATGACATCTTTGTCCCCAAACAGCCCAGCATATGACATCTTTGTCCCATAAACACGCTACCTGTGCCACCTTTTATCCCATAAACACCCTGCCCGTGCCATCTTTGCCTTTCCAAAAATCAATTATTATTACATCTATAATACACACAGAGGCTTTTACAGTCACTCACTAATTCACACAATCATTAATTCTCTTGCTCTTTCACACAATTTAGTTAAAAACACACACCACTGGTGTAAATGAATAAATAATACTTTTCCTAATTAGGCAGAAGCACCCAAATAAGCGTTTCTCCAACACTTAATAATCTATCCAACTCTTCCAAATGGGGTGCACATCCATATAGGGGAAAAATAGATTTTTCACAAGAAATGGTGTAACTCCGTATGCAAATGGGGCTTAGCAGTATTGCAGGTAAGTAATGCACTCACATTTCCAAGTACATAAATGAGCTGATCATAAAATATTCTTTAATTCGTCATAGCTAAAAAATATAAAACACAGCAGCAATGGCACAGTATCACTTGGTTCAGTGGATAAGGTAAAGTATTGCACTTACAACAGATGAAATGTACAAAAGTGTGTACAAGGTAATCAGCATAAAACCAGGCACAGGAAAGTCCACCGTCCAGCAGCCAGAGTGGCACGCGTGCCAGGGGTTGCTGACCCCTGCTCTAAGCTGTCATTTCTCCCTATCAGTGTTGTCTGTTCAATAGTTGGAATAATAGAATTAATAGAAACTACAAATATATAGCTGAGGCCTGTTAGCATGCTGAAGTTCACACTGAACCTAGACGGGGCAAGGCCCTCCATTCCAACTGAACACATACCTATTGTAAAGCATTGCATAAAATAAAAATATACATACATACAATGAAAACATCTTACCTAGCATGCGCACACATTTGGCATTCTGGTCAGGATTATCAAATGGTATTTCTCCACACCTCTGAAAGGACAAAAAAGGGAGGGAGAAAATCTTAATGAAATTATTGGCAAAGCATACACAGCAGCCTCTGTGCTTCAACTGATTACATACTCGACTGATAACCTGCTATTGTACTTTGTTTTAGTCCCTGCTTCAACCGTGCCAAAGAGTGGTTGCAAGGTCATTTTGGTATCCAAACATCAATAAACATTTCAGTGGGGATTCTGATAAAAAAAATAACTTAAAAAGTGATCATACTGAGGGATATATGATAGATATTATTGGATTTGTACATATTGGTAGTAAGTATCTATGCATCACATGACAGTCTGATAGGAGAACTAGCAGATAAAACATGTTCCTTCTGTGATCTGTACAAAGATCACATGTTTTGTGATCTTTGTACAAATCACAAAATTTAATAAAAGCAATAAAAAGTGAAATATGACATATTTATACTTAACGTAGTTAACAAACATATAAAATGTTTTTAAATATAAACATTCACTGTCTGTGTTTTATTATTGACCACTATACAAAGCTCTGCATTCATTAAAAAATCTGCCCTGCAGACAGAAGGCATTAAAAGGCACTATGCACAACAGGTTGTTTATAGATTGGATTGATGTAAAAGTCCTTACCAAAACAAAAACATGTGCATTCAGATTCGTACCAATGTAAATTTTATCAAAGGTTGTCAATTTGTACAAATCTTCAAAAACGATGAGGGACCGTCAACAGAACAAACAAAAGCCAAGCAAAGAGCTCTGAGTTTTCACTTCAATTTTGTTTCACTCTATCATACAGGTTCTCTCACAGTCTCATTCACTCACTCTCACATACTCTCTCCTATCCTCTCCGCCGACTGCTTAAATGTCCCTGGGAGAAAATTTTTACGTTACCACATTTTTTTTCTTCAACTATTATTAACTAATCACATCACGTCATTGCTTTTGCCTAAACTGAAACGGTGGGAAAAAATGAAAAATACGTTGGAATCATTTTTGCATAAGTCTTATAAACAGCATTATAGTTGCACCCTTCAACAGATTAGAGATTATGTTGCTGTGGAAATGTTTTAGGCAGGTGCCAAAAATGCTGCAAATCATAACATCATAAATGAGGAAAAGCCAAACTCACTAACAAGGTTGCTGAGGTTTATTCCTAATACATCATGTCTTGTTATACACCATGGCAAGACTAATAACAGCAACAAAACACAAGGTTAGCATGGCATCTCCCAGGCAGAAATTTCAAAGCACACAGGGGTTTCCAGATGTTTCCAGATGTCCAATCTCTTTTGTAGAAGCACAAAGAAATGGGCGGTGTTTATGACGGTAGTCAGGGCTGGCATTTGGGGTGTGCGAGCTGTGTGGCTGCAAAGGGCGCCATGGCAGCAGGGGCGCCATGCGGCTGTCCCATCACTAAGGCCAGGGCTGTGCCAAGGAGGGTGCACAGGGTGCACAGCACCCAGGCGGTAGGGAGAGGAGGAGAGGGCTGCAGAGTGGTCCCACATGGAAAAGTTTTTCAGCAACTGCTTGGCCCCCTTTGTCTCCTCTGCTCCCTACTGCTGCCTTGAATGTGGTGGTGGAAGAGTGAGGCCTTGGTCGCGGTGCGGCGCTTCATGATAAGCGCCGGAATATGATGTCATATCCTGACGCTCAGCCATGAAGCTGCGAGCGCCACAGCAGGGCAGCAAGACTGAGACGCCCCCCCCACAGGACTTCACCAGGGTAAGTGAACTGCAAAGGGGGTTTAGATAGTAAGAATGGGGGGAGAAGGGGTAGATAGTGAGAAGAGAAGGAGAGGGAGTAGTTAGTGAGAAGGTTAGTAGAGGGGGTAGACAGTGAGTAGGGGAGGAGGTAGATAGAGGGAATAGATAGTAAAAAGGGGGTTGATAGTGAGAAGGGGGAAGAGATGGTGAGAAAGGGGGGTAGTAAGAATCTTGAAATAAATAAAGTGAGAATGAGTAAGATAATGAATGAAGTAATGTGTGGATGAATTGTGTGAACGAGTGAGAGAATGAATGAACTTGCGTGTGGATGAATTTTGTGAATGTGTAAGAGAATAAATAAATTAATGTGTGGATGATTTGTGTGAATGTGTGAGATGAATTAATGTCTGTATGAATTGTGTGAATGCGTGAGAGAATTAATGAATTAATGTGTGGATGAAATGTGTGAATGAATTAGAGAATTAATTAATGTGTGGATGAATTATGAGAATGCATTAATGAATATGTGTAAATGATTTGTGTGAATGAGTGAGAGAATGAATAATTGTTTGAAGCAATTGTGTGTCATGATTCCACCCTGTTAGTCTGGACTATGCATAATCATTTCGCGGTCAACCACTAGTGGCCGCTCTTGCCACTCTGAGTCACTCAGTGATTATCATGTCCAGCTGCAGTGTATCACCTGATCAAGCCAGGCTTTATAAACATGCCCAGCCCTTCAGTCTGGGCCTTGTCATTGATGTTTTGGGAGTACCTGCCTTGTTCCTGTACCTGCCTTGTTCCTGTACCTGCCTTGTTCCTGTACCTGCCTTGTTCCTGAGTTGCGGCCAGCGCCCCACTAAGTGGACTCCCAAGTCGAGTACCCTGTAAGTGGGCAACCTGCCGTGTGCCCTGCAAGTGGGCAACCTGCCGTGTTCCTGAGTTGCGTCTTGCGGCCAGCGCTCCACTAAGTGGACTCTCAAGACGAGTACCCTGCAAGTGGGCAACCTGCCGTGTGCCCTGCAAGTGGGCAACCTGCCATGTTCCTGAGTTGCGGCCAGCGCCCCACTAAGTGGTGTTGCGCTTACCGGCTCCGTCGCTGTCCCGCGACGGTCGATCGCGGGTGGGCGGCGCGCTCGCGTCTACAGACGCACGCCCTCTCCGAGTGACATGTGTACTACACGCACACGGAGGGGCGTGTGTATAGACGCAGCGCGCTCACGGCGGTCGCATTCGTCTATGCGAACCGCCGTGAGTCGCTCACAAGACTCTGTTGCGGGAGCTGCCGCGACATGCCGGCAGCACTCGCAGAGTAATAAGCGAGGTGCTGCGGCACGCTAGCGGCGCTCCCGATCTACTAAGTAGTGCACTCGTTTTGTTTGTTTTTTCCGGCGCCATTATTTGGCGCCAGACGCAGTGACGTCACTCATCTCCCATTGGTCCCCTGTCCGTTTTCTCCCGCCTTGTTCTTATTTAAACTTTCCCCTGGCTTCTATCTATGCCCGTTCAATGAGCTCTATATGTACTCTGGGTGTGTTTACTTTGCCTTGCCTTTTCGTGTACCCGACCTTGGATTGTTCACTGGACTTCGCTACCGTGCTGCCTGCCCCGACCTTGGATTGTTTACTGGACTTCGCTACCGTGCTGCCTGCCCCGACCTTGGATTGTTTACTGGACTTCGCTACCGTGCTGCCTGCCCCGACCTTGGATTGTTTACTGGACCTCGCTACCGTGCTGCCTGCCCCGACCTTGGATTGTTTACTGGACTTTGCTCCTGTGCTGCCTGCCACGACCTTGGACTGTATAGTGCTGTACCCAGCCCGTCTCTGCATTGTGGGTCCGCTACTGGTGTTGTCTGGTCCCGACTTAACAAGTGGACTCCCAAGTCGAGTACCCTGCAAGTGGGCTTCCTGCCGTGTGCCCTGCAAGTGGGCCTCCTGCCGTGTGCCCTGCACATTCCTTGCTTCAATTCTGCTTCCCTTATGAGGTTTGCCCCACCCGTGTGTTCTGTTTGTCTCAGTCTGCAGTCTAAAGGTATGTCTCTGTGCTATGTGTTTTGATTACATGTCTGGTTTGTTCCGTACCACTGTCATGCAGGGATTAGCGTTAGGACCCACCGTCATTGGAGTACTTTGGCGTAGTGGTGGGCTAAGCATACTATGGGCATAAGATGTGACGGAATCTCCAATAGTTATCAAATAGTCCTAGGCTAGTCTCTGTAAAGTGGTGTCCTGTCTTGTTCATGTATGTTGTATCCCCTGCACCTGGGCTCCTTATCTACCTGTGTTCTCGGTTCGTGACATTGTGTGATTGAGCGATTGTATAAGTGTTTTGTGTATATCATAGATGTACAAGTGATTTGTGGAAAGGCAAAGATGGCACAAGCTGGGTGTTTGAGCTTTGGCGACCAAGATGGCACGGACAGGGTGTTTATGGGACAAAGATGGCACAGGGCGGGCTGTTTGGGACAAAGATGCCTTATGCTGGGCTGTTCGGGGGAGGAATAAGATGTCTTACGCTGGGCTGTTCGGGGAAAAAATAGCTCACGTCGGTGTGTTTGGGGGCAAAGATGGCTCAGGCTGGGCTGTAATTTGTGTGTATAATCTGGGTGCTGGTCAAATTCTATGTGGACACCAGGGATAAAAATTACACAGTTAGCTGCTTTTTCTTATGTTTAATGTATTCAAAGTACATTATTGTTACCAGTGTTTCCAGTTATATTTTACTGTACTTGTTTGCACTTGAACATACCTAATCTCTAATTTAAACTAGTTTGTTACAAGATTTTTTCCCTACCTTTTTTTATCGAGGGGGGGCACCAGAGAAGTAGCCCGCACAGGGCGCCTGAACACCTAAGGCCCGGCCCTGCCTGTAGTTGTAGTGGTCAGCTAAGAAAACTTCATGACCCATCATGCTTACTTCCCTTTGCAATCGGAAGATGTCCAACAGTGCCATGAGCTCAGCAATGGCAGAAAACAGTGGAACCCTGGTACACCCATCTCCTGTCTGGAAAAGTCTAGTCAGCCAAAAAGCCATACTTCTGACAAGGAAACAAGGGCAAGTGACTCACGTATTCAGAAAAACACAGGGACTTGGGTGCAGAAGAAAAGGCAGTAGGTGCTTTGGAAAGATGGAGTCAAATTTGAAATATTGGCTGTAGCAGAAGGCAGTTTGTTCATCGGAGGGCTGGAGAGTGGTACAAGAATGAGTTTTTGCACGCAACAGTGAAGCATGTTAGATATTTCTTAGAAGTTTGGGGCTGTATTCCTGCAAATGGAATTGGGGATTTGGTCACAATTAGTGGTCTCCTTAATGCTGAGAAGTACAGGCAGCTATACAAATGTTTCATGTAATGATTCATCATTTTCCTATTATTTATTACATTCACTTTGTGAGCTATCTTTGTCTTTAGAATAGGCCACATTTCTTAATTATGATATACATGTCTTATATTACTAAGACCTATGATGGTAAATAGAAGTGAAATGGGCAATGTCACGGCTTACAAAACTGCTGTAAATTTTATTAAAGTAAATATTAGGAAATTAGCACAGCCCTTGTGTTTGTTACATTTTAACAAACATTATGCTCGCCATGTTATAGGATCCTAAGTATGCATAATTTAAATAAAATCCTATAAACATTAAAAATTGACCCACATGTTTAAATTTTTAATGTGTTTTTTGTTTAAGCAAGCTATTGGAACTCACCCAGCTTGTGGCATGACCAATATTTATACAGAACGAAACACTGTTTATGCAGGACTCTTTTTGCAGTTCAACTGGTACTTATGAATGCACAACTATTAATTATATGCAATTTTATACTAGAGCAGTTCCAAAGGGAAGGTTTAATCCATGCCCTCAAATGAGAAACCAGATAAAAACTGGGCACATTTCATGGTCACAACATAGAAAATATATCATTCACTGGAGGATTTTCTTTTACATTCTTTTTTTGGAGTCAATTTGGTACAATAATAACTTATTTTCTGCAGGTAATAGGGTATATGTTATATCTTATTTCATTGGTTGGCCATTTTCACATACTGATTGGTGAAGGAGAAAAAAACAAATTCCCTCTCCCAAAAAATGAAGCAGTGCTACAGAAGCCTGATAATCAACTTTTCACTGCTTTATTCATCCCCAAGTGACTTTATCCACCATAACAGTCACATCAAACCCAGGGGCTCCTTTTCTGCAGCGTTACTTCTTCTGTCACCCTTTTTGTTCCTTCTTTGTCTTCCTTCTTTGTCAGCTCCATTAACAAGGAGTCCCCTTTTAGAGTACTCAGAGGCTGAATAAGCGGGGCTGCAGATAAGGAGGCAGGGACATGGAAGCAGTCAGCGGAGACCATAGGGAGAGAGTGAGAGAGAGTGTGAGAGCATCTGAATGAGGGTAAGTGACAGTAAATTTAATTTCCGAATGGAAAAATCCCTTCAAAATTTGTCCGGATGGGAAGCTTGAGAAATGTGTTGTCTGAAACCACTTAACAAAAAACAAAACTATTGCCCATAACTTTTAAATAAAAATTCAACAGGGTGATAGGCCTCCTGTTCTCTTTTGACTTATCACCCTTCTTAAAAATTAACGCAATGAGGCTTCTACATGAAGAGAATTAAAAGTTTCTATAAAAGGATTCACTGTCTGGCCTCCACCTTTTAGGCATTTGATCAGCTGGACACTCAACTTCAGCTTTCATTTGAGTAACCACAAGTGCAGGATTACTGGAGGCCATTGGATGGATAATATCCTCTACAAAAGCCGCAGACTTATTTATGACTCATTCTGAACTTCTGTCAAGGCCTTTCTGTTGGATGTGACTGTTAGAAGAAGGACTTTCAAGGGGATTTAAAAACACACAAGGATCCGCAGGGTCCACTGTTGGGTAAACAATTACATTAATCGGCTTCCTTAGCTGCTGCACAGCTTGATTGATCACAGCAGTAGTTGCAGCACCACCGCCACCAACAATCAGGACCAGAAAAAGAGTGTTCCAGCAAGGGAAGCGGGGAGCAGCCCCAGTTTATTAAGGCCCTTGATCACCTGATGAGCCACATGTGCATCTGAAACAGGTAAGGAACTCATGTCCATGCGGAGGCTGAGAGTCCAGTGAGCCCCCAAAGCCTACTAGCTTAGCAAAGAGTACAAAACCTCCAAAATGCAGCATTGCTGGTTTTGAATACCTGTGGTTCCTGACACCAGCTGATATTACTAAATGTAACTATTTGCAAGTACATATCTGAATACCTAAAAAAAAATAGAACCAGAAAAACTTGTAATTATAGCTACTGAATCAGCCAAATGAAATGTTTATGGACACATGAGTCTAAGATATGCTTGATTAAGTTGCTTTTTCTTGGTATTGCATGAATTGTTAAATACAAAATGATGAAAGATTACATTTTACCTTGATGATAGCATCACTAACTATTTATACCCTACATAAATTATGGATAGGTTTTGTTGTAGAGATGCAATTTAATCAAAACAAATAGTTATGCCTGAGAGCTCACTCTCAATAATAGGTGACTTATAAAGTCTTTTTATAGGGTATCATAGATTGTTTATTTACCAGTGGAGGACATTTTTGTTGATCTCATAAAACACAGAATTCATAAAAAGTAGAGGTACTAACCAAAAGTACTATGCTGCCCGTTTGAGTGTATATGGAAAGTTTAAGACCTAAAAGTCATGTTTAATGTACCTTTAAACCGACACTCTAGCCATCAGATGATGCACTCTGATGCATTTGATAGCTAAGTGGTCCCCATAAAATCCACTTTGCAATGTGTGGAGGGCTTTTGCATTCCTCACCCCCTTGCTAAATGCCCTGCATTAGATGTGTTTGGGTGAACACGTCTATGTGTGCGTGATTCCAGTGCTGTACCTCCAGGTTCAGCACTGGAAATTCCTGCTGACACGTTCGCTAGCACCAAGGGCAATCATCGCAGGAGTTCTTCTGCACAGAGAACCACCAGGTAATTCAGGACTTAGACGATCCCAACAGTGAGGAGGCCGCTGTGCTGGCAGAAAAAGGTAGGTACTGAGCAGTAAGTAGATACACAATGCAGGTAGTCAGACGAGCCAGGGGTCAGATGCACTAAGAGGGTAGTCAGATGAGCCAAGGGTCAGGTATACTAAGCGGGTAGTCAGACGGGTAGTCAGAAGAGCCAGGTCGGTAAATTGGAGTCACAGGCAGAGGTACAGAATCAGCAGGCAAGGGGTGGTCAGGCAAGCGAAGGGTCAAAAATAGTGCAGCAGCAGCAACAAACTCAAACAAAGTAAATTGACCACAACAGGGTGACTGTAAAGAGTACACAGGTTTTTAAATCGGTGCCACTTTAAAGCCACGCCTCCAACCTGGGTCAGGGGCGTGCCCTTAAACGGCCTGCCCTCCCGCTTCCTGCATCGGCGATGGGCCTGCCGATTGCCAGTGGAGGAAGTCCGGAGAACCGTGCAGACGCCCACCCGCCGGAAACGGAGCCCGAGATCTCATCCTCGGGTCTCCGTGAACCGCGAGCGGACCGCCGCAACCGGACCCGGGACTGTGACACCTGCCATGGTTTTAATGGGAGCATTTCTTTTCATTGATTGACTGCTTCACGCAGCCAATTGGTGGCATGAAGCGTTGGATCATGGTTGAATAGGGCAGTAACTTGTAGGTTAGGTACTGTAAGTGCTGCATTTTTATTTTATTTTTGTGTTGAAAATAAAATAATTAAAATACTCATAGAAAATATGCATTCTTCTACAGTGGGTTGTTAGGGACACTAATATGTCCCTTTCAGTTTCTCAATTAAGTTTAGAAGTGCAAGACATTTTAAATTTTATTAAAGACACGGAGGCTCCTATTATAGTGCATTCTCTTTCCTTTATTACTACTCCCTCAGCAGCAAAAACAAGGGAAGCAGTTAACTGAAGAGAAAAAACATGTAAAGTGTCATCAACAGGTCAACCAATCAGCAACAGATCAGATATATCAAAGGGAGTGAAACACTGCTGCACTTCCTCTTTTCTTGCTGCTCCCTCAGAGGACAGTTAAGTATACCTTGCTCTATCGTAATATTTATTTTATATTCCGTTTTAATTGCTTTTTTGACTCCTATTTGTGTTTCGGTGCTCCATTATTATCATTTCTCGTTTGTCACTTCATTTATTGTACCTCGTCGTTGTTCCCCGATCTTCACCCTCCTTTATTTCGTATGCCTTCGTGTGTTGTTTTTTCCCCTTTAGGTTTATCCTCTTACCTTTCGTTTCTCGCCGTAGTTTTGTCTCCTGCCGTGCGGTGCTCTTGTTTAGAGCTTCCACGGCTCCGGCTTTCATTTTTGTTGGCGCGCATTTCTCGGCATTCCCGCGAGTGTAGGCTGCGTATTCAGCTGCGGTTCACCGTTTCGGCGCTTCGTTTTTCTCCTCCGTTGATTGCCCGGACAATCCTGTACATGATGCGGTTTCAGGCCTCTCTTGTCCTGATAACGCCATTATGGAAGTCTCAGCCCTGGTTCCCCAGACTGCTGGAAACGTCGTCGGATTTTCCCAGGGTCATTCCTTCCTTCAGGAATCTACTCCTCGACCCGGACCCTCGTCTACACAATCTGGTTCTCCTGGACAAGCTTCAGCTGATAGCCTGGCGTTTTTCCGGGGACCCTGGTCTGTCGAGGGGGTTTCACAACAGACTCTCCTCCTCTTGGCCGATGCATGGGCTCCAGGAACCAGACGGGCTTACGCTTCAGCATGGCGATCTTGGTCTTGCTGGTGCCTGGTCAGATCATTGGATCCCGTTTCGGCCCCTTTGAATATGGTCCTGTCTTTCCTTACGGACCTTTTTAATGACAACAAAGCGTACCGTACTGTTTATTTGTATCGTTCGGCCATTTCGGCTGGACATGCCCCTCTGGATGGGGTTCCTGTTGGCCGGCATCCATTGGTCTGCAGGTTACTTAAGGGTATCCGTTTTTCCAGACCTCCTGTGCCCCGTTATTCTTCTACGTGGGACGTTGTACTTCGTTTTTTGGAGCACTGGTCCGCTAATCAGGATCTTTCTCTTAAGGAGTTATCAGCAAAGCTTTTGCTTCTGCTTTGTATCCTTTCTTGTAAGCGTGTTTCTGACGTCAGAGCTTCGGACTTTCTTGCTAAGGTTTACTGTCCTGACGGTGTTTTGTTTGATATCTCTAAAAGGACGAAGACCAATATTAAATCGGTTTTCTATCCATCTTTTCCTCTTAGGCCTCTTCTCTGTCCTGTTCTTTGTCTCCGGGAATATGAGTCCCGCACTCGGGATCTTCGGGATCCTTCATCTCTTCCTTTGTTTGTCTCTTTTAAACGGCCTCATGGTCCTATTTCTTCTCCCACTCTTTCTAGGTGGCTTAAGTGGATTTTACACCGGGCAGGTATTGATACATCCATTTTTTCACCTCACTCTGTTAGGAGTGCTTCAGCATCTAAGGCTGCGACGGTTGGCTGCCGTTTGGAAGACATTCTGAAAGCGGCCGACTGGTCTTCCGACTCCACTTTTCGGGAATTCTATCTCCGCCCGGTCCACCATTTTTCTGAACGTCTGGTTGATCAGCTTTAAAATTGCACTATAATAGGAGCCTCCGTGTCCTTAATAAGTAAGATTTTACTAGTTTCATGACGCAAGGTCATGATTTTATTAAGGACACGGAGGCGAGTATTATTCCCTCCCATTCTCCCTTCCCTTTATTTGGTGGAGTAGATTTGCTTATTTTCGCCTTTAGGTTGCGGTCTTTTATGTTGCTATTTATTTATTGTTTATTTATCTGCTTATTTTGTTTCATTTCAGTATGTGTTAATTTTATGTTATCTTTGATTTAGATATTATCTTGATTGTCTTTGGTTGCATTGTCTTACCTCATTTACTTCTTCTGTGATGCATTGCCTTGCTTTCTACCGTTGTCCTTTTTTCTTTGTTCTAGTCTGATGCCTTCCGGAGGTTCCTGGTCGGTTCTACGTTGTTTGAGATGCCTGTTCTTGTTCGTATGGCGGCGGTTCTGGTCTGATAGAGTCCGCAAGAAAAGAGGAAGTGCAGCAGTGTTTCACGCCCTTTGATATATCTGATCTGTTGCTGATTGGTTGACCTGTTGATATCACTTTACATGTTTTTTCTCTTCAGTTAACTGCTTCCCTTGTTTTTGATGCTGAGGGAGCAGTAATAAAGGAAAGAGAATGCACTATAATACTCGCCTCCGTGTCCGTAATAAAATCATGACCTTACGTCATGAAACCAGTAAAATCTTAGAATTATACTCATATAGCTTTATAAAGAATATTTGTCTTAATCCCCCATAAGAGCTATGGGCCCTTTGACAAATAGGGGCCCTAAGGAAAGAGGCTTGATAAATACAGCTCAAATTTGGTTAAAAAAGCATTGTTTAGTAGAACGTAATCACTGTATTCATGAAGTGCGTATTAAAAAGGGGCAGTCATTTTTTCAAAATACCATATTTGCTTGATTATAAGACGAGGTTTTTTTTCAGAGCAAATGATCTGAAAAATACCCCTCGTCTTATGATCGGGGTCAAATAGAGAGGAACGTCAAGCGTCGATGAGATGACGTGACGCCGCACGTTCCAGTAGGCGGAGTCGAGGGGATTCTTTGCGGCACGAAGCGATGGGCAAGTCCGGCGGTTTGGCGGTGTAGGTGATGTCGGCGAGGTGTGGGGCGGCGAAGTGAGGCATCGGAATCTCGTTAGTGAGACACAGAGATACCGTGAAGCGGACGGGACTCCAGGAAATCTGACTGGCAGTATTGTAGAACCAAAGGGGTTATTACTCCAGCCCCGGGGGCTCTGGTTTTAACGGCTATTCCGGCTGTTCGGCTAAATACTGGCTACATGGAAACAAGGGAGATCGGAATGAGACAGTTGCAGAGCAGATGAAGAGGATTGAAAGATTGTTTAAAAGGCTAATGGCAGCTATGCAAGTCCTCAAGTGAAGATTCTGAAGATTTAGAACTTGGACGAAACAGAATGGATACCTACCTGTTAAGCCGCTCCTGAGTCACAGCATCTGATAAAGATCCCTTACTTACTACTATGTACTAATACTGAGGCATCTGGACAAAAAATATACACCTATGTGTAGTGTACCGATTCATATATTAATATCTCTTTACATAAGTAAGCAAGTAAGGAACACTGGGGTTCTGTAATTTCATGCTGACACAAGCTCTCTATTCATATAAAATGCCTCCTAAGCAACAAAACACCAAAAGTAAAGAAAGAGGGGAAAAAAAGACGTTAAACAAGATAAAGGAGCAACACCCTTTTTTTCACCTAGACGGTCCAAGGAGACTATGGATTATTCTCAGGTTGACTCACTCTCCTCATTGGAGGACGTACTATCTAGTCCTATAAGAACAGAGAACGTGATCGTTACTCAAGATACTTTGCCCTCGACGGCAAGAGAGAAACATAAAACAAGAGATTTATAATAGCTCTAAAGAAATAAAAGCTAAGATTGCTACTCTCACAGAGAAACTCACTGAGATAGAAACGAAATATGAATATTTGGAAAACCAACGGAGTAAAATAAAAACCTAGAAAAAAAATTTGAAGACCAACAGATCAAAATATCAGATCTTGAGGACCGTTCTCGTAGACTTAATTTACGTATTAGAAACATTCCAGAATCATACTCTAATGACAGTCTGCAAGCATTTTTATTAGAAAACCAGAATGTATGGGGCGCAGTTGCCTATATATGCACCTGCGCCCCATACATTCTGGTTTTCTTGCATTTTTAACACTTTGAGGAGGAGTGTCGCTTGGGCAGCTGCAGTCCATACTAGGGAAGTATTTACATATTTATTCACTATTTATCACATTTCACCTAAGTAGCACGTATTTTTTGGATTTCTTTTGTTCTTATCAGCATTTTTATTAGACCTGATTCATGATATGCATATTGAAGATATCCAATCAGGAAATCTAATAGAATGATGCCACCGATTGAGGAAACCGAAATCTATAGCAGAAGACATTCCTAGAGTCATAGTCTCTTTCTTCTCTTACCAGTTGAAAGAGAACATTTTAAGATCGGGAAAGAATACAACTTGGAAATACTCGAAAATTTTCAGATATTCAGGTCTTTGCAGATCTCTCCTTTTCAACAAGGAGCTTGAGATGCTCTTTTCATCAAGAGCTAAAACTCTTGAGAGATAAAAACGTCAAATATATCTGGACCTCTTCAAGAGCAGTAAAAATATTTTTTTATAATAGTCCAGACCTGTTCACCTCGCCCAGTAATTTAAGAGACTGGATCAATAAGAGAAACTTATACAGTTATATGGATTACTATATGTATATCACCAGTCTCCCCGTCGGCATTTAGTTTACAAAAGTTTTTCTTATTTTTTTTCCCTCTCTTTCCCCACAAAATACCTACACTAGTTAGTTCCACTAACATTTAATAACAATGATAATTTTAAAGATCACCCTCTATAACTCTCATACTCCCACAAGAAGCACCTTTTTTCTTCACACTATACTTAATACTTTGTTTCCTCAAAGATGTGATGAGAGCCTGAGTGACATCACAGGAGGTGGAGCTGGGAGCGGGGGAGTGCTTTGGGGGACAGAGCTCAAGTTGGATGCAGGGGATGTCTACCCTGGAGTTAAGCTCTGCAATAAAGAAGTGTTGAAAGCAGCCCAGTGTTGTGTGCCTTTCATGACATGGTGTCAGAAGCAGGGGCGTACCTAGAGTATTTGGCACCCGGGGCGGATCCTGTATGTGGCACCCCCCCACACACACACTTTAAAACTACCTGGCCGAAACTGAATATGACCCCCCCACACACCATAAAAAAATATAACACTTTTATTTAAAGTAAGTAACACACCAAAATAGGACAAAACAATTAAATAACAATATATATAGATATAGATATATATATAAATATATATTGCGACAGGCCTCCCTTTTCCTTGGGATTTTTGTCAAGGATCTCGGTTGTTACCACAGTCTTCTAGGGTAAATGAAGCCCAGGATACATCCAGCTCAGTATCAATGTTTATTTTACAGGAAGAAACAGCAGCAGTTATAAGCAGCACAGGATTACAGTCTTTGCTTGAGCACTGACTTAGTATAAAAGAGCTCCAAACATTCACCTTCCAACAAGTCACAAGTTCCCATCAAAATGGCTTTTCAGAGAGAAACCACACTCCTCAGTTCCTCAGCTCTCCCAGCTGGAATAACAATGGCCTCTTCCTGAATCAGGCTCAGTTCCTTTTACCCTCTGCCTGCTAATTAATCAATCACAGGTGAGCTGCTACTTAGTCCACACCTGTGGAGCTCCTGTCCAGAATGCAGACTCTGGATTGGATCAATACAGCAATTAGTGCTGTTGGAGCACTGGCCCACCCTGCTCTTCCAGATGCTCCGCCCCAGGGACCCTTACCATGTTTTGCAAACTGCCAGTAATGCAGTTTGTAGTCAAACAACATCTTTCCCTGGGACTTCAATTTTACACATAAGGACACACAAAGTTAGCCAGAGTAGGGCGTATATACCGCCCATCCACTATTGTACCGGCCTTTATGTCACAATATATATATAATTGTTAACAGCAATCACATTCCTATCATGCCCAGGCATACCTAGATTCCAGGAGGCACTCGCAGACTTGGCATGATAGGAGTATGATTGCCCTATCTACCCCTTCTCGCTCCCTTCTGCCCTATCTACCCCTTCTCACTCCCTTCTCCCTATCTACCCCTCCTAACTATCTACCCTCTCCCTCTTTGAAGTTCACTTACCTTTCAGGAGTCCTGCGGTGGGGGTGCAAGGCCTCTGCCTCCCAGCTCTGCCACTGTATGGAACAGTATAGAGTGATGGGAGTTATGATGTACTTTAGAGCATAATTATATAATGAAAAATACATTGGAAATGGTACAGCATAACACCCATCACTCTCACACATTTACCAATCCACACGCATACCAATCCACACGCATACCAATCCACACACATACCAATCCACACACATACACCAATCCACACACATACCAATCCACACACATACCAATCCACACACACATACCAATCCACACACACATACCAATCCACACACACATACCAATCCACACACATACCAATCCACACACATACACCAATCCACACACACATACCAATCCACACACACATACACCAATCCACACACATACCAATCCACACATATACCAATCCACACACATACTAATCCACACACATACCAATCCACACACATACTTATCCACACACATACTAATCCACACATACACCAATCCACACACATACACCAATCCACACATATACTAATCCACACATACCAATCCACACATATACTAATCCACACATATACTAATCCACACACATACACCAATCCACACACATACCAATCCACACACACATACCAATCCACACACACATACCAATCCACACACACACCAATCCACACACATACACCAATCCACACACATACACCAATCCACACACATATACCAATCCACACACATATACCAATCCACACACATATACTAATCCACACACATATACTAATCCACACACACATACCAATCCACACATATACTAATCCACACACATACACCAATCCACACACATACACCAATCCACACACACATACCAATCCACACATACCAATCCACACACACACCAATCCACACACACACCAATCCACACACACATACCAATCCACACACACATACCAATCCACACACACATACCAATCCACACACACACACATACCAATCCACACACATACACCAATCCACTCTCACTGTATGCTTTCCTACCTTTCCACTTTTCTCCTTACAGCCTCTTTTTCCTGCTCTTCGCTCCTCTTGTTCTTCAGTTCTTCTGTCTCCTTCCGGGTCAGAGGGCACGGACAGCGGTGGGCGCGGCTTCAGTGTTGTGCGCCGGGATCTGACAACAAGCCCCGGCGCACAACAGCTGTTGCCGCGCAGATCGCAAGGGAGCGGTATCGGAGGTCTTTAACAGAACTCCGGCTCCCTTGAGTGATTTTAAGACGGGTTCAAGGGAGATCCTTGAACCGGCTTAAAATCACTCAAGGGAGCCGGTGGTCTGTTAAAGACCTCCGATACCGCTCCCTTGCGAGCCTGCTCCTCCAGCGGCGGACATTACTGTCCGTCTCTGGAGGGGTGCCGGGTGCCGGCAAGTTGGCACCCCCCTGATGAGCGGCACCCGGTGCGGACCGCCCCCCCCGCCCCCCGCTAGGTACGCTACTGGTCAGAAGTACTCACCTGCGCACCTGTTGTTTTGTGAGGATGGCTAAGTTCACTCCACCTGAGCCATTTGACTTCTCCCAGCCTGCAGCATGGCCTACCTGGCGACAGAGGTTTGCACGCTTCAGGATTGCATCCAAGCTGGACAAGGAGAGTGGTGAAGTACAAGTTAATTCCCTTTTATATGCTATGGGGAAAGATGTGGAGCCAGTGTATAATACTTTTACATTCCGAGAGGGGGAAGAATATGACTTTGAGATAGTCATGAATAAGCTCAGCGCCCATTTTGTGCCCAGGAGGAATGTGATTCATGAGAGGGCATGTTTTCACAAGCGTACTCAGCATGTGGGTGAATCTGTGGAATCATTTGTGCGCAGCCTTTATGAATTGGCAGAGTTCTGTGAGTTTGGAGCTGCCAAGGAGGAGCAGATTAGAGACAGAATTGTCATAGGACTTGCAGACTCAGAAGTCTCCTTAAAGTTGCAGCTGGAGGCTGAATTGACACTTGATGAGGCTATACGGATGGCCCGGATGGCCGCAGAGTGCTGATATGAGATCTGAAAGCATGGTAGAAGAAGTGCTGCAGTCCAGGAGGGTTACAAATGACAGACAGGGTGTGGGTAGCAGACCGCAGGCAGCAGACAGGCTCAGAAGCAGTGGGGTACATCAAACTCGTTGTATGGGCTGTAATCGAACTGATGGAACAAGAATGCTATGTCCTGCTAAAGACAAGAGATGTAGGAAGTGCAACCGTGTTGGCCATTTTGAGATAGTTTGCAAATCAGAGTGTGTTAAGGAAATGCACCTGGACAGTGACCAGGAGACACAGGAGGTGTCCTTTGTAGGGTCAGTGATTGAACAGTCTCGCTTTGACGATGATTGGCGAATTACACTTACAGTGATGGGTGCAAGGATTGCCTTCAAGATTGATACGGGAGCGGACATTACCGTTATTTCTCTGGCAACGTTCAAGCAACTGCCACAAAGACCACAGCTTGAGAAGGTTGTGACAAAAGTTTATAGCCCTGGAGGCTGCATTGATTGTGTCGGGCGATTTCTTGCCCGCAGTGAATACAAGAAAAGAAGATTTACCCTGTGGGTGTACGTAATCAGAGGTCAATGTGTTAATAACCTTTTGAGCCGGAATGCAGCCTGCAGTCTGGGCCTTGTTGCGAGGGTGCAAGAGGTCACAGAAGACATGTTTGGAGATCTTGGCCTGTTGAACTGTGAGCCAGTCCGAATACAGCTTAAGTCTGACGCAGTCCCATACAGTGTCGCTACACCTCGTAAAATTCCATTCCCACTTCTGCCACAGGTTGAAGCAGAACTTATGAGAATGAAAAGTATGGGTGTTATTGAGGAGGTCACAGAAGCGACTGACTGGTGTGCTCCTATAGTGCCTGTTGCTAAGAAAAAACGGGAAAGTTCGTATTTGTGTGGATTTCAAACGGCTAAATGAGGCTGTGAAGAGGGAGAGATACGTGATGCCGACTTTGGAAGATATAGCTCCAAGATTGTCAGGAGCTAGGTTCTTTTCCACGCTCGATGCTTCCAGCGGATTCTGGCAGATACCCCTTGACCCAGGGAGTCGCAAGCTGACTACCTTTATCACACCAGTAGGTCGGTTTTGTTTCCGCAGACTCCCCTTCGGTATATCATCAGCACCAGAGATTTTCCAAAGGGAGATGAGCTCCCTCCTGAGAGACCATGAGGGCACAGTTGTGGTCATGGATGACATCCTTTTGTATGGGTCCACTCAAGAAGAGCATGATCAGCGGCTGCATCGTGTACTACAGACGGTAAGAGAGTCTGGGCTGAAGCTGAATAAAGACAAATGTCACTTTGGGAAAACAGAACTGTGTTATTTTGGTCACATTATTAGCGGAGACGGTATTAAGCCAGATGCCAGTAAAGTCCTCGCTATCGAGAAGATGAAAAGCCCTTCTGATGTAACTGAACTAAGACAAATACTTGCCCTTGTGAATTATTTGGGCAAGTTTCTACCAGAATTATCCTCAGTGTTGCATCCTATTAATGAATTGTTGAAGAAGGATGTTGCTTGGACCTGGGGACCTTCACAGGAGGAGGCCCTTGCTCTGGTCAAGTCAATGTTGGGATCAGCCCCTGTGCTGGGGTTCTATGACCCCTCTAGAAAGACAGTGGTTAGCGCAGATGCTAGCAGTTATGGCCTAGGAGCAGCCCTTCTGCAACTGAACGAGGGGAAGTTACAGCCCATTGCCTATTGCTCTCGTACACTAACAGCAGCAGAGACAAGATATGCCCAAATTGAAAAGGAATGTCTGGCGGGAGTTTGGGCCTGTGAGCGCTTCCAACGCTATTTGGTGGGCTTGGAAGGATTTAGTCTGGAAACCGATCACAAACCACTGGTTCCATTGATAAATACTTATGACATTGACAAAGCTCCCCTGAGATGTCAAAGACTACTAATGAGACTACTAAGATTCAATGTTCGGGCAGTGCATGTGCCGGGGAAGCAACTGGTGGTGGCAGATACACTCTCCAGGCTCCCGCTGGCTGCTGCTGAAGAATCATCAACAGAATCGGATGTTAAGGCATATGTGGATTCAATATTGTCATCTAAGTCCATCTCTTCTGGGAGATTGGAACAGATCAAGAGGGAGATACGTCTGGATACTGATCTCCAAGAAGTTATAAGTTACATAAAGGGTGGCTGGCCAGAGAGTCGCACAGTGTGGATGGCACTGAATGCTTTCTAGTTGGAGAGAGCGCATCTCACAGAACTGGATGGTTTAGTGCTCTTTCAGGACCGTATTGTCATACCTGCCAGTATGCGTCAAGAAATGTTAGGGCGAATTCATGATGGCCATTTAGGGATTTCCAAATGTAGGGAAAGAGCAGCCACAGCGGTGTGGTGGCCGGGAATAAGTACTGACATTGCAGAATATGTATCAAAATGTGCCTTTTGCCGTGAACGTCGGCCTACACAGAGGAGAGAGCCTCTAATATCTACACCGCTGCCTGAGGGTCCCTGGCAGAAGATAGCTGCAGATTTGTGTGAACTTTATGGGAAAAAATATCTGGTTGTTGTAGATTATTATTCTAGGTACATCGAAATTGCACCATTAGGGGAGGCCACCAGTGTGCCTGTAATCACCCGCCTCAAAAGTATGTTCGCCAGGTGGGGAATACCTTTGGAGCTAGTGAGTGACAATGGGATGCAGTTTGCTTCCATGGAATTTAAATCCTTCAGTAGAGAGTATGATTTTGTTCACTCAACTTCCAGTCCACACTACCCGCAAGCCAACGGGATGGCTGAAAGAGCAGTTCACACTGCCAAGTTCGTTTTGAAGCAACAAGAACCATATTTGGCCCTCTTAGCATACAGGGCAACCCCAATTCATGCCACAGGATGTAGCCCTGCACAGCTGATGTTGGGGCGACAGATTCGTACCACGTTGCCTTCTGTGCGTGAACTCCAACCTCCCCACCCCGTCCTTCCAGAGGACGTTCGGAGGAGGGATGAGGAGGCAAAGCGGAGCTACAGATGACAGAAGACACTCTGCGCGTCCATTGCTGGAGCTGCACACAGGCCAGAGTGTAAGAGTCAAGCTGGATGAAGAAAAGAGGTGGAATACGCCGGCAACTGTAGTAGGGAGTTCCCTTGAGCCAAGGTCTTATGTGGTCCGCACAGAAGGAGGGACTGTTGCCCGCCGTAACAGAAGACATCTTCAGCCTGTTCCCGAGGAGTTAGATGTCGAGAATCCGGAACCACAGCCAGTGGAGACCTCGGTCTTCAGAAGCATACCTGCCTCACAACGAGATTCTAGTGGGGATACATCGGTGCCACCATTGGAGTCACAACCACTTTCACCAGGACTTGGGGAAAGTCCTTGTAAAATGACTTCAAGTGGTAGAGTTGTGAAGCTTTCAGTGCGATACAGAGATTAACACTGTAGTTAGAACAGTGGCTTGAAGAATGGGCAGAATAATCCCAAAGCCACTGTGGACTAGGGTAGTCTACCCCGATGTCCTAGATAGATTGTCATATGTTCCTGTAGTTCCTTACTCTTTGTTCATATGTTTATTGTTGGTTGAAAAAACAAACAAAATGTTTTGCATTAAAAGGGGGGAGATGTGATGAGAGCCTGAGTGACATCACAGGAGGTGGAGCTGGGAGCGGGGGAGTGCTCTGGGGGACAGAGCTCAAGTTGGATGCACGAGATGTCTACCCTGGAGTTAAGCTCTGCAATAAAGAAGTGTTGAAAGCAGCCCAGTGTTGTGTGCCTTTCATGACACTCAACACTTAATTAGAATGATGATTGATAAATATTAAGGTCCCACAAACACTAATATTCAAAATTTTAAGAGTCACCTCTACAACACTTTTTACACTATGTTCATCTAACACTCCACAAGATCGACAATTCTTAAGGTTCATGACAGACCTATACTTATTATTTATTCACCTCAACACCAATTCAATGAACTTCATCTCATATTTTTTTTTTCCTTATAAATATTGATATTGACCTAGTATTACAAAGTTTTACAATGGAAAAAAGGATTGAAACAATTAAATTACATTAAAAAGTGTATGTTTATAGGGCAATAATTCGGTCAGCTATATAATGTATACATGTTGTTTTTTTTTTTTTTTTTTTTAAACTTAGACCCAGATCCTGCCATTTTATTATCTCTGTAAGATCCCCGATAGTACTCCCCCTTTTTGTTCAATTAGAACTTAAGAATGCACCAAGATATTTCTTATAATATCCAAAAGATACATTCCGAAATATAATACAGAGGGGGAATATATATGACCTATGGAGAGTAAAAAATCCAACTCTAAGAGATTATACAAATTTCTCGAAAGTTCACAATACTTTCTCTAGGATTGATTATATTTTCGGTGACAAAAGATCGTTTAATACATCAATAAGTATGTTGATGAAAGAGAACTGTTGGTCAGATCATAGTATTATCCTATTTGAGTTAAAAGATAAATGGGGCCCCCTCCCATTTACAACATGGCGCCTGGATGATGCTATCTTGTCTTCAGAGGATAATAGACAGTACATTTCAGAGATGACAAAAACGTTCTTTAAGGATAATAAAATTGATCAAACATCACAGGCAACTAGATGGTGTGCCTATAAGGCATTCGTGTGAGGTCTTCTGATTAAAATTAAAAAGAAATGAGAGTATCTAATAACCAATCACTGAATGAGCTATATTTGACATATTATAAGTTAGCGAAAAAAGCCAAATTAGATCCTACCAAAGAACATGAAAAGGAATTGCAGCTGCTCAGAGGAAAAATAAACCAAAAAGAAGACTAAATACTGGTTTATGGATAAACTGAGATTAAAATACTATTACGAAAGTAATAGACCTGATAAATGAATGAGCAATCTATTAAAAAAGAAAAGGGCCAAAGACAAGATAACTAAGATCGAGTCAGAGGACAATACCTATATGACCCCAGAGGGGTAACCCCCCCCAAACTTACCAGTGCTTCTGACTCCCGGGTGTGTTGTCCGGGCAGCGGGTAGACGTCTATGTGATTCGCGTAGGCAACCTCCGCTGCAGCCGGAAGGAGGTGCCGTTAGCAGCGGGGGTTGTCTGCGTCCATCGCGCATACACCCGGTAAGTATGGAGGGGTTTAAGTGGGGTGCATAAGGCATTTCTGTAGGCAGAGTGCTATATGATATGCATTTTAACCCCCTTAATGCCACTCTGCCTCCAGATATGCGTTTTAACCCTCTATACGCCACTCTGCCTCCTGACATGCCTTATACCTCCCTATATGCCACTCTGCCCCATAATATGCCTTTTAACCCCCTAAATACCAGAGTGGCATATAGGGGTATAAGGCATTTCTGGAGGCAGGGTGGCACATAGGGGGTCAAAAGGCATATCATGGGGCACAGTGGCATATAGGGGGTATAAGGTATTTCTGGGGCTTAGTGGCAAGCCTGGGGGCAGATGTGCATAACTGGGGGGCAGGTTGGAAAATAAAAGGAAATAAAAACAAAACAAAATATTATTCTCAATCATAGCTTTTTTTTCCTTAATTAATATTCAGATTTGGGGGGGTCGTCTTATAATCGAGCAAATACGGTATATTAGCTTACTTACATTTAAAAACACAGCACATGCCTATACTTAGCCTTTACCAGCAATTATTAAGTGACTACTGACTACTACTGCATCTCTTTTTCTTTGCTCTAGTAAATGTCATATTAAGTGCCAAGATATTATTTTGTAAAAATAAGTGAAAAAGTACATTTCACAGATGTTTGAAACTTCTGCTGGGAAGTCTGCATTTTCGAGACATACACAACTTAATCTTCCCAAGAAATGAAGAAAACAAAGGTAAATCAGGCTGCCTCAAGACAAAACATTTCTCTCCAAAGCAAACCAAGTCCAACAAAAACAATGCAATGTTTGCACGGAAATCTACGCATGATCAGCGAGACGCCAAGTAATAGATTAATTTGTTATCAGCTAGAATTGGTGCACTGTACACTGGATCTGCATGACGTTAAGATTTTAAATATACCGTAATATACACTGTATATACAATGTACTAAGTCTCATGATAGATAACATGCCATGCAAAGTTGCTTTGGTCTCTTACCAATGATTCTGGCGGATGTGATGCACCCGCACGAAACAGATGCCAGTAACATGTTTTAATACAAACTGTCCCTCTTTTGCCCATAACAAATAAAGAATGTTTGTTTTCCTCCTTTTTCTTTTGTTAGACAACTGTCCAATTTTACTTGTGTGCAATTACAATGCAAAACATTGTTTGAAAACACTAGTCTACTGCAGCTCGGGGACAAGCTGACATTCCAAGAAGAAAACAAGGAAAAGTAAAATGGTTTTATGCACATTGCCATAAGTATCATTATTATATTGCCTCTATACACCAGTTCATTTTGTAACTATAGCTTGCGATTTTTGTTTTCAATCAGTGTAAATCAGTGTGTCATTCTATTTTAGCAAACTTTACAGCCTAGGGCCCTACCCCCATCCGTTTCTCTAATGTTACTGTAGTTTAAATGGCAAAGAAACACTGTTTGAGGAACATTTTTAGTTACAATGGAATCTAGCCAATTATAAGTTACAATAAGCAAATATTGTGTTGATGGTTGATACCATTGTTGAAATTACACATAATTCTTGTTATGTATTTTAGGAACAATAGGTCACATTGAATGTCAGAAAATACAGCTTGGCTTCATCCTCAAACAAAAAGAAATACAAACTTTTTAACAGGTGCTCATAAAAAGCAAAATACAGCACTAAATACTTGGAACCCACTGCTATTTAACTGTGAAGTAGAGAACTGTAATGAGAGTAAACAGAGATGTGGTGTTTATATTTCATTTTATAAATTAATATTTCAAGTGACATACAGCACAACGTGCTTGCCATGGAATGCAGTATCAAGATTAAATCCAAGGCTCATTCATATTAATCTTGGACCTGTTCATTTATTCAAATCTCAAAGTAAACAGGTAACAAAACGTGCAGATTTTTTTAAAAAAATAATGTTAAACAATATTGTCCTAAATTCTGCATCATTTTTATATACACCTTTATTCGAAAACTTTTTCACTTAAAGGCACGCTTAAGCAACATGTACTAGTAAAACTCATCCTGGCATGCATTTTGTCACTTTTCTTATAAGCTGTGTTTTACCCACATGATTGCGAGCAATTGCAACGAAATTCAAAGTTCGTGAGTTGAACACTGAAAGCTCCTCTAGCAAGTATGTAGATGGATCTGCCAGGCACTACTGCCCATTAGTAGCAGGCTGGGAGAGAGGAAATGAGACAGAAGATTTATTTAAGGACCACATCATGCCTTTAAGTGGTACAACCAGTTATTAGGTTAAGGAGGGCAATTACTTTTCCATAAGGTGATCATAAGGCTTTGATTCACAGTCTTTACCTTTAATGAGTGAATGATCATTTTAAAGATGCATTTTGTGTTCGATCAGGTTGTCTCATATTAAAATTAGTTGGATGATATGAAACATTTAAATGTCACAACTAAGGAAAAATAGTGGAAATCGGGAAGGGGCAAATACTTTTTTTTACCTTTTACCACACTGAACCACACATGACAGCATTGGAGAGGGAATGGCAGCTACACTTTCCATATGATCAATGATAGAAGAGAATATGAGAGGGTGACATAATGTACAACATTAATGGAAACCCAGAAGAAGGTGGCTTCCGTATAGTACATAACACCACAGCGGTTAGCCAAGAAGTTCCCAAGAACATCTTCACAATGTTGGCGCAAATGTGGTGGGATGATAAACATGGGACATATTTGGCGGACCGTACAAAAATTAGGCTTATGGCAGGAAGAGGATAAGATATTATCATGGGCAGTAAGTACCGATTATAAGATGACCCTGAACATAAGACGACCCCCCAAAATCTAAATATTGATTTAGGAAAAAAAGAAAAAGCCTGAATATAATATGCCTTTTAACCCCCTATATGCCCCTCTGCCATATAGGCATATCATGGGGCAGCGTGACATATAGGGGTTAAAAGGCATTTCTGGAGGTATATATATATATATATATATATATATAACTGCTAACAGCAATCACGCTCCTATCAAGCCCAGGCAGCCAGTACATGCTGGAACCTGGGGATGATAGGAGTGTGATTACAGCCTCCCTATGCCATGCTACCCCCACACACACACATCCATGCAATCACACACACACTCATTCACAAACATTTAAATACTCATTAATTCCATTAATCACACATACTTGTTCATAAACCTTCCCCCACCCCTTACCTGAACTGCAGATCTCTCACTCGCAGACTTCTGTAGAGGCCCGGCTGTGCGAGTAACTTCTCTTGTCCCGCCCCCAGAGGAAGAAGGAGGGGGGCAGAGTCATGTGACGACGCTGCTGGCTTCCTGTTCTCCTGCTGCTAGTACAAGAGACGGTGCACCGGTAAGCAGCCTGGCCCCAGCGGACATTTTTTTTAGTTCTGATTAGAAGACGACCTTGATTATAAGATGAGGGATATTTTTCAGAGCATTTGCTCTGAAAAAACCTTGTCTTATAATCGACCAAATACGGTAGTTATTCAGGTTATTAGTTATACATAACTTGCCCACATCCCTCTTCATAGCCACACTGCCTTCCTGCTTCCGAAATGATAAAGGAAGGGGGTGCTGTAGGAAGCCAACCTTTGGAGGTTTGTGAAAAGATTTCATTTATGGGCAAACAATTTTGTTTTCTGACTGTTCTATTCAGGCAAAATTGAGAGGCATTTTCTGATATGGAAACATTAGGGGAACATTCACAAAGAAGGAGGATTTTTTACTGCAGGACCACCACAACCAGCAACAGCAGCAATTAATCAATGGATACACACATCCAGCAGTACGCTATGGGACTGAATCTCTCCAAATATTAGACCATTTTGATTAATTGAGGTAGGTGATATGACAGCAGCAACTAGTTGGTAGAGCACACCAGGCTCCATGGTACAACAGGACAATATATAGTAGAAAAATATGTAAAGAATTGGTCACTCAGAGTAAGGAACGAGACTAAGCAGCGACATAGGCAGGGCAGGTGCAAGCAGACAGACACATCCAACTACTTGATGCAGGACTGAATTTCCCCAATATTCAAAAAATTAGAAGAATTGATCCCTCAGAGTAAAGTACGAAATTGAGGAGCAGCAGCAAAAGGCCACTGGACTGGGGCAGGCACTGACAGACAGACACATCCAGTCACTTGATACAGTGGGCAGTCAATGGCAGATAGACACATGCAGACCCTTGGTGCAGGAGTGAATTTCCACAATATTGAAAAAATTAAAATAGTTGATTCCCAAGAGTAAAGAGGAAGACAGAGGAGCAGCAGTGGCAGTAGGGCACTGGGTCAGGGCAGTCATTGGCTGACAGATGCAGACAGCCCCTTAGTGCTGGATTCAATTTGCACAATAGATGAACAATTAAAACAATTGACCCCAAGAGTAAAGAAGGACAATGGGGAGCAGCAGGAGTGGTAAGGCACTGTGGATGGAAGGGCACTGGCGGACAGACACATCCAGCCACTGGGTGTATGACTGATTTTCTCCAACATTGAAAACATTAAAATAATTGATCCTTAAGAGTAAGGAAGGGGAAGGGGATTGCTGGGTAACCTAATTTGGGAAGATTGAGTTCAAGAAAGTAATTTGTTCCACAAAGTGTGGGGAGAGCTATATTCTCTGGGAGTTTGGACACTAGTGAGTGGGCATGAAAGCAATTTCTGGGCCATTAAGGAGAGGCCTGGCTAGATAACAGCTTTAGGTTCCCAATAACTTAGAGGGTCAGTAGTAGGATGTAGTGTCTGTTTCCCAAGGTAGGCTTTGACAGACTTTGGGGGGAAGTATCAAGGGCCTTTGCCCAAACGGCTGATGCTTTGGTGGATCAAGTGCTGCAGCTCTGCATGGCTGCAAGGGATTGGGAATTGGGCATGTGGGTTGCGCTACTGCCACTGCTGCTTTGAATTTCCAACTCCTGCATCTTTTCTTCACTTAGCATGCCTCTTTTGTGCTGCATCCCATGCACCCTAAGGACAAGCATGACCCTCCGCGCGTTATAATTATTTTTTAGAGCCAGAGGGTGGCCAGCATGTACTCTGGGGTGTCCATGATGACCACATATGACTTGTCAGATTTTCTTTCAGTGTTCTGATCAGCTCTGATTAACCTCCACATGTAATCCGTTGTACAGAAATACTTAATTTTGTTCCAGGATGTCATGCATTTTTGCAACCCAATAATGTCCATTCCCATCTGACCAAATGCTGGACAATCCAATGTTCTGCTCAGAGGACATGGAGTCAAGAGCCCACTTTAGCACTTTAGCCCTGCTTTATCATGTCCAGGGTGGAGTTCTAGCTGGTACTATACCCTGATGTAGACGTGGTGAGGTAGCCCTGCCTTCTCCTGCTCAGCTGCTGGCTTGCTTTCATGCTGTGGTAATAGTACTCGACAATCTTTCAGCACTTTTCAATCAGTTCTGGCATCCAACACTGCCCAGTCAGTCACCACCACTCCCATTTCTACTGCTGTGCCTACCTGTTGTACAATACATTGCACCAGCATCTTCCTAAGAGGTGTCAAAATGTGGGCTGATACGTGCTGCTCATCCGTAACCTCAGCATGGAGTAGAAGAGATCGATAATCCTGCTGGCCTTCTGCTTCAGTTACACTCCTTCTGCCACCCCATGTTCCTACACCAGCTACAGTAGTACTGTCCTTAAAATATTTGGACAGCCACCAGTGTGCCGCCAGTGAAAGTCAGAGGTGAAGTAGATAATTTGTCCAGCTGCCTTGGACACACCACAAAACTGATAAAGAAGAGAGCACCACATTCCTGAAGTAGTAGGGAACGAGGGTATCAAGCAACTGCTTAAAGGGCTCCCTCTCAATTACGTAGAAGAAAGCCTCCTCTGACAGCCATAAACTGGCCAAGTGATTGCATCAATTTATTTTGACTATTTTGACTACTGCTTTGACATGCCGCTTGAATGGAATTTTGTAGGATAGGCTCGTGCAGTGGATGTCCTAGCTCCCCAACATGCCCTTTGCTCTGGCTGGTGCCAGCTGTTGTGGGCTTGCTGTTGGCACCCCATTTACGCAAAGCTGCACTGTAGTGCACGTAGATGTTGGTTCATAACAGAACAAAATTGTTTGGTACGGCTGCTGCTGCTGCGTGTGGCTTGTGGTAGACAACTCCTGACACCGAGCAAGAAAGATTTTGCTGGTAGCATAAATGGGCAACTGTCTTTAATAATAAACGCTACTCACGTACAATATTCAACAACTATAATACACAGCAAACATAGCCAAATGTCTAACTTTGTCACCAATAGTTATTTTGTCTTGTCCACAAAATGGAGGTTTTATCCTTTATATCAATAATGAACTAACACTGCTGCTTCTACAATCTACCCCACCCAACCCTCATCAGTCTGTAACCGCTACTAACAATTTAAAATGGTGTTAGGACAATTACATATATCTAATTCTTGTCCCTTCTGTGGTAACTTGTCTTGTCCCCATAAACAAAGGGAATAGGTTAAAGTGGGCATTCTTAGAATCCTTCCCTCCCACAGTAAGAGTCAGCTCCCAGCAGTGAGCTATTATCGGATCTGGAGGCTTAATATTGGGTGAGATCAAATTGTGTTGAAGGGAATTGTTATATGTATAGAGAGAGAGATAAAAGGGGGTTGTTGTCCTGTGGGGTTTGGCTATGCGTGTATATATGAGATAAATGTGTTTGCTGTGTTGTTACCTTATAATAAATACCTTTGAATGTAGACGAACCTTTGTGAGATATATTTTTATATTTGGTTAAAACACCACACCTTCCCCTTGTTCAGAATGAAAAAGGAAAAAAGTGTGGTGGCAAAATGTGGCAAACAAATGTACAAATCTTACCGAACTTTTCAGTAATTTTGCCATTCATATTTGTTTGTTTTGTTGGGGACCCTCCGTGTTATCGGTGATTTGTATGAACGCACAAAACTGGCAAATTTGGTGAAAAAGCAAGTTTGTATGAACCTGAATGCACATGTTTAGTATATGTCTTAGTCATTTGTATCATATGTAACATTTAAAAGAAACACAGTCATTTTACATCTTTGGTTGGCCTGCACGAAAAAAGTATCCAAAAATTTACACTTTCTAATTTTAAAAAATGTTTTAGTCAATGAGTTAACACACACACACACTTAAAAAATGTAAAAGTTCCACCAGGAGTCACGTACTGCTTATCAATGTCACAGATAGTACCTTCCTTTCGAAATCTAGTTCATACAGTGGAATCTCTGTGATTATCTGTATTAAGCTACATTTTTGTGTAATTGCCCCTGGTACCTCTGTTATTCCATTTTGTGGATAATAAACATATTTAATATTAATTACTTACCCAGTTGCTGCAGAATTTTAAAATGAATATCCATGAAGCATGAAAGAAGAGAGGAGAAGATGGTGTAAGTACAATATCTGACTTCAATATAGAAATGACTGGAATCATTATGAATATATATTATTGGTTCTCAGATGAAGAGACTTTGTTGGTTCAATGTTGGGATAAAAAAAATATTTACGGGGCAAGATGAATCCATATAAAATAAAATTTTAGATGATTTTTTGGGGGGAGGTGGGTGGAGTTAAAGGCGTTCATTAATTAAAGAGAGTTGGCAGAAGAGTCTGCAGATGAGTTGTAGTTCTCTCACTGCATTAATCATTATGAATGGTCAACCCTCGTAGGTTTCTTCAGCAAGAAGGGCTGAGCTGATCCTGTATAATGTATAGTTCAGTGTGTAAGGAATTTTTTTTTAAGCAAAGAAAGAACTTCACCGGGAGAGCTTTCTGTGCATGCACACAAGATGTCTTAGATGCCTTACTGGTGTTTGGGTATACTATATGAACCAAAAGTATGTGGACACATGACCAGCACACCTATATGAGCTTGTTGGACATCCTATTCCAAAATTATGGACATTAATATAGAGTTGGCCCCCACTTTGCACCTATAATGGACTCAACTCCTATGGGGAGGCTTTCCACATGATTTTGGAGTGTGTGTGTGCATGTGTGAATTTGTGCCTATTCAGCCAAAAGAGCATTTGTGATGTCAGGCACCGATGTTGGATGAGAAAGCCCGGCTCACAATCAGCGTTCGAGTAATCCCAAAAGATGTTCAATGGAGTTGAGGTCAGGGCTTTGTGCATGCCACTCAAGTTACTCCAAACTATGTCTTTATGGACCCTGCTTTGTGCACAGGGGCAAAGTCATGCTGGAACAGCATGCTGGAACAATACTCTTCACTGGTTCTAAGGGGGCCTAGCCTCAACCTTGTAAAAGAGACCTTTATCCTCCACCACCTTTATCATTTTTCCTCCACCAATGTTTACAGTAGGCACAGGTAGGTAATTAGCATTTTCCTGGAGTCCCCCAAACCCAGGTTCATCCATCAGGCTTCCAGGTAGTGAAATGTGATTCATCACTCCAGAGAACATGTTTCCACTGCTCCAGTGTCCAGTGGTGGTATGGTTTACACCACTCAAGTTGGCATTTTGCATTGTGCATAGTGAAAGGGTAGCTTGTGTGCAGCAGCTTAACCATGGAAGCCCATTCCATGAAGTTCCCGATGTACAGTGATTAGGCAGATGTTGCATCAGTGACTGATGCTATAGAGGACAGGCGATTTGTATGAGCTACAAGCTTCAAGACTCTGTGTGTGTGTGGTCTACTGCTTAGTGGCTGTGCTGTTATTCCTAGATGCTTCCACCTCACGA
Source organism: Spea bombifrons (assembly GCF_027358695.1). Classification (NCBI taxonomy): domain Eukaryota; kingdom Metazoa; phylum Chordata; class Amphibia; order Anura; family Pelobatidae; genus Spea; species Spea bombifrons. Next base: position 39,975,526 of record NC_071089.1, read on the forward strand.
TTATAGCACGTATGGTGAACCATAACATCCTATGCCACATTTACAGTCACTGACTCCTTCAGTAGGATCCATTCTACTGCCAATGTCTATGTGCTTGATTTTATACACCTATTAGCAGTGAGTGTGGCTGAAACATCAAAACATGACAATTAGGCAGGATGTCCACATACTTTTGGTCATAGAGTGTATCATATGGTCTCATGCAGCAGCACATACAATCTGCCAAACACGTCCTGGAAGTCAGCTGATTTAGTGGCACTTTTAAGTGTTCAAGCACAATATTTACTACAACAGTACAGTACATGGTAGTCAGAACAGGTAAACTATTTTTTTCTGTATTTCTTACTAAGTCACTAATTCCAAAACTGATGTTGCCTATTTAACCTTTTAAACAACTGCATAAGTAAACAACTGCCCTAAAATTATAGAAACTGCTCTGAGACACAGCAGAAAACACATCTTTTTATAGCTTGAAACTTAGACATCACATAGCACATCACATTTGCTTCAATGACCTTGAATATGTATATGACTGCACTTCTAAAGGGACCACGTCATATTTTTAATTTTGATGTCATGTACACAAACATACAAGCACAACATTGTCATCATTGCAATTATAATGCTATATTTTTCAATATCTCCATGTTCTTCTTCTGTAGAGGAATACAACCCCTTAGCAACAGCAAACAGGCTTCCAACTCCAATTAAATATTTCAAGGCAGGTAGTGGAATCAGGAGTCTCTCTTAAAACAGTTTGGACTGAGGTGAAGGAAATCATGTTTATAGGCAATAAATCTAGAACAGCCACTGGATTGCATGGTGCTTAATAGTGGATTCTTAACTTGTTTTATAGAAATTAAAACTATATAGACTTGACTTTATAGAAGGTAGTCATAATGCTATGTTTATAGACTTGTTATGTTTATAGAGTTGTAAAAATTATCTTGATGTCCTGCAGGCTCCTGGATATTTTAAAATTAGCTCCTAATAATATATGTTAATCCTCACAAGACTTTTCTTTGAGATTTACATTATTGAATACATGCCTCACCTCTTACTGTGCCACCTTAGGCCTATACATGGATGTATTTAATATGGGTAGTTCTCAAGGACTGGCCCAACAGCAATGTTTCTCAGACCTAACTCTTCAGCCTTGGGCTGCACATTCTCTTCATGTAGAGAGCAGATACATTATATCATATACCAGGGCTGTGCTTGTTATTTCTTGTGGCTTCATGACCTCATGACTTCATGTAATTAAGAATGCATTTTATTTACACAATTTAATTTAAAAACACATATTCAATTGATGTTACAGGGAAAAAAAGGACATCAGGAGAGGAAAGGGGGCAAAGACATTTTAAGTCCAAAGAGGAGCTGTCCCTCCTAAATAAGGATACTTGGGGAATATTGACACTAATAAAAGGATGACTAGAATGCACTGCTACAATGGCTAATCTTACCTTTAATAACAAAGTGATAAGTTTCAATTTGAGCTGTCATTAAATACAATGGAACCTCCAATTCTTACTTAAGTTTATAGTTATTAGACTGGGCAAAGTTATCAATGAACTTTCAGAATCTATTTATGGTATCATGAAATTCATGATTCTTCAAAACTACAGGTTTTGTAATTTGAGATTTACATGTAAGGGCTGATAATTCATCGAGTACAGGAGAGACAAGTGGTAAAAGAAAGATGAGGAATCAACGAGTTATATATATTCATTGTATGTATGCTTAAATCAGGAAGCATACGTTTAATGCCTATCTTTTCAAACTGTTATGCAATAAGCAAATATGTCAGCACCCAAGGAAAAGCTCACCTAGAAATGCTGAAAGCATACTAAATGATACACTGAAAGTATGAATCACTTTTTAAGTCTTGGTAGCAAACATGCATTTATTGTCTGTCATTCTTAGTTCCCACTCACCACATTTATACAGCACCATCTTTTTCTAACAAGCCAAGCCAGCCTACGCACATGTAAATGAGCTAGGATTATGGTTAACTAGCCCTTGCACATAGAGCTAGATGCTTAACAGGCAGATATTTCAACCCAAGTATTTCTCAGAAGAAAAATGTTCCATAAAAAGTAAATCACAGATTGTGAGAGGGAGGAATGCACTAAAATGAAAACAGGAAAAGAAATTTCCCTTTACTAAACTTTATTTATAACCTGCTATGATAATTGTTCATGCATCATTCAACGCATAATTTTAGCAAATACATATATTATATGATACATCATACAATTATTATCTCTCTAAATGTATCATTAGAAACACCTGCAGATAATCTAACAGAGGAGTAGCCAACAGATTGTTGTCTACTTGTTGTTACAAAATGCATAGCAAGCATGCATTGTATGTCAAGTGGGGGTCTATGCAACACAAAGGGTCTATTCACTAAAAGGGGAGTTGACCAGAGAGGTTGCAGGTGAGCTGATTGTTAGATCCCTGACTTTACTTTACATTTTGAATGGCCAATCCTAAAATAGTGAAGCAGTAGAATTGAAGCCACAACTCTCCAGCAAACTTTCCTGCCCACTCTCTCTTTAGTAAGAAAACTCTAATGAGAGAGGGGGTATATTTACTAAAGGGACTATGTATAGTTAAATCAGTGAGATTTCTTCAAAATTTCCGCTACCATTAATTTATGCAACAATAATTTATTGTTGGCCTTTCACAATCAATAGAGAAGTCAGGAAATATAAACTACAACTCCCCTGACACCGCTCTTTGATAAGAAAGTCTTCAATACTTACGTTACTATAGAAATTGAAATTTTAAGAGAAGTCATTCTGCCACATTAGCGATACATTCTCTAGCATTTAGCTGTTTTCTGTAGAAAACAAATGTACTAATTTACCCGTGCTCAGCCTTGCAATGGACTCGTCCCTTCAGGCACACCGCTGTGGATATTATACAGCCCAACCACCCGTTCACCTGGAACCCAGTTTCTTTGTTATACCCCTTTTTCGTATGGCCCCGACCCCCGACCAGGACATACAGGTTTTATGTTTGGAACTGCTGGGCGACTAGAATAGCCTCGGTGGAAGATATCAGAGGTGGGGGTCTGTTTGAGGCTAATCCCATTATCTCCCCTATTGTTCCTGGGAGACCTGAATCCCCCAGCTAAAGGGGGCAGTTATGTTACTCAGACTTCTCATTCTGTGTGTTGATGTGATTATGTGGATATATATACCTGTGCCTGTGTACAATAAAGCGTTCTTAATGTTATACCCTACACTGAGTCTCGGCTAGTGACTGGGAAACCGGGGAAAGAGTGTGTGTGTGTGTCCCAGGCTAAGGGAGCACAAGACAGCGGAGGTAGTCGGTCGGACTAGCCAGATCCGTGACAAGCCTATTTATGTTTTCACCTATATAGTAGGTGAAAAGTTTCACCTATTTACTCCTGTCCTCCTGCTGGTATCTGCTTATACCCATCCTCTAAAATCAGAACAGCCCGTGTTTAACTTTTCTTTGTAATTTAATTATTTTCATGTATGTTGGTGTCCATCTCTAGATTGTAAGCTTGTGAATATTTACCTAATATAACAGTTCATCTTAGTCTTACAATTCTGGTTTTGTCATGTGCTTTGAATGAATGTACTGTAAGCAGTGCTATAATTGTTGGCACTATATAAATAAAAGATGATAATTCGTATCTACATTTCTTTTGCATGCCCGCCAGCATTCCCGTTGAAGTCAATAGGAGCTGACAACCCTTTAAAACTCAGTGCACTAGCAGCCGCCGGAATGTATTCTAGCAAAACAGAGTTCACACAGCGTACATGTGATGATGATGATACTCCTATTGATTTCAATGTGAATTCCCATTGACAAGATTAAGATTTCTACTGGGCATGTGCAAGCAGTAGAGGTAGCTGACCGAGACGTTAAATTAACATACCTGGGAACTTCTGGGCTCCGGCTACCTGGAGCCTTCCCTTGCAGGACGCGACCAGGACTGCCCACTAACGTCAGGGGCGGTCCCGTGATGTTGGGGGAGGTCCAGATGACATCGGTGGGCAGACCTGTGTGTTGGGGTAAATACAAAGTATGTATATCTGTAATTAATATGTGCTTGATTAAGTTTATGTGTGTATATATGTATGTATGATAGCTGCAAGCCACTTAGGGGGGAAGTAACAGGAAAGACAGCTGTAAGAAGATATCACACCTACATACTATGTAGAGAAGGAAGGAAATGCATCACCTGGAGATAGGCATGGGAAACATAGCAAGTCAATAACATCACACGGTGGGGTCTTGGGAACACAGGACAGGGACCCCATTTACACATCAATAGAGAAATCCCTTAAAAAGACATTGTAGAAACACACAGGAGGAGACTGGATTGGAGAGTCTCACCCTTGACACATCACCCACACAGCATACACACTTAGCAGCAGATATTAGATAGATGGGATGTTTGTGAGTGGTATGAATGATTGTCATCTGTATATCACTGTAACTCTGGTTTTGTCTTTGCTGTAGCATTAATCTGGGCAGATTCTAATTAAAGCTCTCTCTCTGGTAAGAATCTTGGGTTGGCTGTTTTATTGTAATATCAGGTAGAAAACCTTAGTAGAACTAGACATATATATTATCTGGAAAAGGGGATACGGTTATATGTTAGTTCTTGGAGGAGGTAACAAGGGTATTACATTTATCATTAATACACAACGCAGAGCGGATTATTCTCCACGCATATCAATTGGTGGTATTGGTTTGAGAGAGGAGAAGTATATACAACACTGTGATGTCAGTGGGCATCCCCCATCTAAAGGTAAAAGGGACGGGGAGCGGGGCGTGTCAAGACCCTGCTCCCGCTACCTGGAAGATTCGGGTCTTGACCCGGAGAACCGGTGCTTCACCCGGCAATCTCCGGGTCAAACACGGAGAGTTCCCAGGTATGTAAATGAGACATATCTGTTTCGTAGCATATACTTAACTTCCTTTGGCTAATGTTACATGATCTTAAAATGCATTCAAAGCACATGACAGAACCAGAATTGTAAGACTAAGATGAACTGTTATATAAAATCCTTTCATTTTGTCTTTATGGGAAAAGTAAATGTTGTAAAACAGGTTACAGGGTTCATAAGTGTTGTAAAACTAATTTTGTCAATACAGTAAGTACAAAAAGAATGCCTTTTACATTTATTTTATAATAGATTGTAAACTTTCAGGGCCATCATCTTTTCTGTACCAGCATGTCTTAATGTGTGTTAATGTAATTGTTAATTTTGTATATCGTCAATTTTAATGTAATTGTTGAATACTACCCTATTGCAAAAGTGCTACCAAATCTGCTGGCTCTTTACAAAAAAATTTCATGTAAATGTTAGACTTGGGCGCCGGGGGGTGTTCGTCTTTGGAGAAAAAAAAATATTCGTATTCCGCGAATATTCGCCCGGTCCAGTCTTCTCTTCGGGCGAATATTCGTGGACATTCTTCGTGCCTGTTTTATCTTCATTTTCCCCCGGTTTCCTAGCAGGGGTTAATATGGGGTTAAGAAACACATCGGAGCAGGAGCAGCAGCAGCAGATGCTTTGGCGCCATGAAGGTACGTGTGTGCGACTCTATTGGTCGGGGCAGGGGGCTCATCTGGCATCAAAGAATGAATTGCAGAACTGCAGAATGCACTTCATTCGTTGATGGCAGGCGAGCCCCCTGCCAAAACGACCAATACAGTCGCAGACACGTACCTTCATGGTGCAATCCGAGGTGTACACAATACACATTGCCCTAAACTGAGAGCCAAGTTGCTCCGAGCAGTTGTCTTGTCTGAGAAATAGGGCTTGTTTATTTATTTATCATACACACACATCCATAGATGCTTAATAAAAGAATACGAATTTTACATGTTTTAATTCGATTTTAGACCACTTTTAAATACATGCCTAACATTTGCTACCTATCTACAATGGCATACTTTCCAACAACCCAACTTTTACAGGACAGGACTGGAAAAAAGCAGGACTGTCCCCAAACAAATGGGTCTGTTGGCAGGTATGCGGATGGAAAAATGTGGGACAGGAACTAAAAATAGCTTAGGGTTAATGTATGGTTATGTTTAATAGTAGTAGCAGTGCACTGGTTTGGTTAAAGATGTATTATGTCTAAATAATAATAATTTAATTTTAATGGGTGTTAAAAAAAATAAGGGGGTTAATTAATTTTGTTATATTTTTAAAGTTATATTTATTATTTACTTTATTATATTTTTTGAATGTTTATAGTGCTACCTACCTAGCTACCTACCTGCATTTGCATACCTAGTTTAGCTAAATTTGAAATCCCGAAAAAATTGGGTCTGTTGGCAGGTATGTGGATGGAAAAATGTTATAGGGTGAAGTGTGAGTTATAGCGTTAGTGTAGCCCAGGGCAAATAACAGGAGGAAAGGTCCTTGTGATTTGTGAATTGTACATGTGTGTGTTATGTTTGGTTGGTTGTGTATCAGACGGAAAAAAATGAAATGAAAGATTTGCTGAGAAAAAGTAGATGATTGAAAAACGGAAAAGGTAAATGAGTGGGCAATTGGCGACCCACTCACCTGTTTCACCCCAGGGCAAAGCATCCAAACACTGTCAGTCCTAGACGTTTGGCAGCGGACTTCCAGAGCTCAGACACTAGGCCCTAGCGTAAGCTGGCTACTCCGGCGGAGGTAGCAGGCGTTGCCACACCCCAAACAGAGGCAGCCAGGGGGGAGAAACTACCCTTATCATTAGGGACATTTGAGGCATGACTCTAGCCAGGAAGCTAACTGGCAGAGAAGAGACGCTGACACCACCACCAGCAGCAGCATTGGAAAAGGCGAATGAGTGGGCAATTGACGACCCGCTCACCTGTTTCACCCCAGAGCAAAGCATCCAAACACTGTCAGTCCTAGACGTTTGGGAGTGGACTTTCAGAGTCAGACACAAGGCCCTAACGTAAGCTGGCTACACTGGCGGAGATTGCAGGTGTTACCACACCGCAAACAAGCGCAACCAGGGGGAGAAACTTTCTTGACCGTTAGGGAAATTTGAGGCATTATTTTAGCCAGGAAGCAAACTGGCAAAAGATTCTGGCACCACCACCAGCAGCAGCATTGGAAAAGGCGAATGAGTAGGCAATTGACGACCCGCTCACCTGTTTCACCACAGAGCAAAGCATCCAAACACTGTCAGTCCTAGACGTTTGGGAGCGGACTTTCAGAGCTCAGACACAAGGCCCTAGCGTAAGCTGGTTACACTAGCGGAGGTAGCAGACGTTGCCACACCACAAACAAGCGCAACCAGGGGGAGAAATTACCTTGACCGTTAGGGACATTTGAGGCATTATTTTAGCCAGGAAGCGATCTGGCAAAAGATGCTGGCAACACCACAAGCAGCATTGGAAACGGAAAAAGGTGAATGAGTGGGCAATTGACGACCCGCTCACCTGTTTCACCCCAGGGCAAAGCATCCAAAGACTGTCAGTCCATGACGTTTGGGAGCAGACTTTCAGAGCTCAGACCCTAGGCCCTAGCATAAATTGGCTACACCAGCGGAAGAAGCGGACGTTGCCACACTGCAAACAAGTGCAACCAGGGGGAGAAACTACCTTGACCATTAGGGAAAATTAAGTTTCCAAGCTAATAGCTGGGTACCCCAACTTGGGCAGATTGAATTTAAGAAAGGCAATCTGCTCCATCAGATGAGGTGCCATGTTCACTTTGAACAGTGGTTGGCGGACATGATAGAAGCTGCTGCGCAACCCATGAGAGTGCAGACCACACACTCTTCTTTTCATCCCAGTCGCTAAGAGGATCAACATTAGGCACATAAGGAAGTTTGACCATTTCAGCATCACTACTCTCCTTTCTGCTGCTAGCTCTGTCAGATGGTCCAAATATTCTCCCAAGTGCCTCTTCCCAAAACACAGCTAGGAGTAGCAGACAACATCATCTCTTCCTCCTCCTGCACCTCTCCCTCCTCGCACAGCATTCTCATTTTACGCTGCCAGTCACGCACCTTTTGAACCAATTGCTCCCGGTAGCTACTGAGAACATTGAATTTCATTGCTAGCTTTCCCTTAATTCTTGGATCGCAAAGGCACGCTAGCATCATTTCGGGACTTTCTTCCATGCGTTTGCAAAGGCATACTTTTAGCAGATCCTTCAGCTTCCTGGCTATGGCTGCTTCGTCAGGATGTAGAGTGCCACCTTGAACAGCCTCTTGGTTTTCAAGGAACACATCCATCTTGCTGCCTAGATGGGAGAACACTGGGATTACCTGGGCCAGACTGGCAGTGTTTGAGTTTACATTTTCTGTGGCATCCCTGAATGGTTTAAGGACTGCCACTAGCTGGGCGATCACTGTCCAATCCTCCCTGTTCAATGGAGATGTAATCCCAATATTATGCTCTGAAGCAAGATTATGGATTGCCCTCTGCTGCTCCAAAATCCTCTCCAGCATCTCTAAAGTGGAGTTCCACCGCATACTGACATCCTGTCATAGCCAGCATACGGGGAGACTTGCCCTCTCTTGCTCTTCCCTCAAAAGTTGGCTAGCCTTAACACTATGGTGAAAGCAGCATCACAGAACTACTGCTGCTACATTAGTTCCTTCTGACATTGCTGCCTTGACTACAAGATGGATGATGTGGGCTGCACAGCGCACACCAACAATATGACCATCTTGCAGCGCTTTCACCATATTGGCACCTCCGTCAGTTACCACAAAACCAACTTCAACATTAGTGCCCACCCCTGCTCCCACCCAAAGGCTAAACATTTTCCTCATTGCATGCAGAATATTTTCGGAAGTGTGCTTCAGCTTGGAGAAGGAATGATCGGTAGCCTGTCTATTGGCCTGCTGTTTGGACATTGACCTCTTGGAGTGGAATGCCCCAAATTCTTCCAGGGTGAGCTGGACATCCAGTGCTCCAACCTGCCTTGGTCTCTGGCTGCCAGCACTAGCTGTTGCTGCTATTGGCTCAGAAGCAGCTGTTGGGGTTTTTCCATTATCTCTGGAGATGGTACTAGTTGTTGTAGTACCACGGCCACCAGCTATGCTGCCTGCACTACGTTTTTCTTCTGCATCTTTCCCCAATAGCACAGCGATGTGTTGAGTGCTGAGGTGAAGCTTCATGCTAGCAATGGTAAATTGCTCAGACAATTTGTCTCGGCTTAGTAGCTTCTCACAATGTTTGCACTTTCCATAGTGCCCTTCTTCGACATTTTCTTCGACATTTTCAGCGCTCCCAAATTGGGGAGCGGAGAGCTTTGGACTGTGCCTTGGGTGCTGCTTCTACTGCTCGGGGTGGATGAACAACGGCAGAACTAGTGGTTGGTCGTTTTGGCACAGTTACAGTACTGGTGGTGGCACTGGTGGTACCAGTACTGGCCATAGTGGGACTGCTAATTGCTTTAACTCTAGCAGATGTGGTAGGTTTTGCTGCTGCTGGTGGTGGTGATGATCGTAGCGGAGAAGGTGGAGGCTCAGGGGAAAATTGTGCACTAGTCTTTTGTACACTGCTCCCTGAGGAATCCTGACCACTCATCTCTTCTATTTCCTCTGGCTCATAGTCAAATTCTTCATTAGCCAGATCAAATGGAATTCCTGCTAGGCTGAAGCTAAGACTGATATCATGACTAGTAGTAGTGCAAGCAGGAAGAACAGACCCTAACTCTGCACTTGGCCTCTCAGTCTCAGGCTCCTCTGGTACCTTGCTAGGTGGAGTTTCACTACGTGTAGCCCTCTCTCTAACTGTCTTTACAAAAATATTGTAAGGACTTGGTGGCTTGCTAGAGGTGCTAGGAGGACATGGCGTGGTGGTAAAATAGGCATAGCACTAGTGGTGGTAGAGGTGGTGGTTTTCCCTACAAAGGAATGAGATCGCTTTGGTTTGGGAAAACCTCTCTCATTCTTGCTGCGAATTTTGCTCTGCTTGGTACCTTGCATGCTGCTCATGGATGGGGAAGATGCTGCTTGGGGCAAAAGACATTTCTTTTTACTCACTGGGCTAGTAGAAGTACTAGTTCTGCTACCGTTTAACTTTGAACGTGCTTCTGGTGCTTTCGGCTCTCTGTAAATAAACATAGAGCTTGTAGGCCTAGCAGCACTACTACTGCCTGCTTTTGGTGCCTTTCCTTTACTTGATGATCCTTCAAGCAATGCTTCCCCAAACGATAAGCGAGAGCTTGGCCGACTAGACTGACGCAAAGGCTGCATCGTAGAAGAACTGGTGGTGATGGTGGTGGTAGATGGAGCTTGTCCCTTCTTAGTCCCAAAAGGAGGATCCATTTCAAATTTTGTGTTTTGTGTGTAGTGTTTAAAACTAGGAGGACAGGGGAAATAAATCTATTAAGAAAAATAGGATTTTTTTTTAAAAAAAGGAAAAAAAATTAAAAAAATGAAAGACAAAAAAAATAGAGGAAGTTTCTCTTCAGTGCTACTGATGAAAAAGTAAAACTATGCACAACTGCACTGTGCTGTTGTGTGCAATCTGCCAAAGTTATTTAAATTATTAACTCAAGACTAACTATATGCAGTTTTTATTTTTATTTTAAATTAACACAGGCCTAAGAGCCTACTACTATGCTAAAGCTATATTTACTTACTATTCTAAGTCTACCTCTAGGCAAACGCAGACGCTCTGAAGCCCATTAAGCTAAAGTGAGGTTAGATCAGTATATGATTTATTAATTAATATTAATTTATATAATATTAATAGATTATAAATTAGAATTACGTATATTATAGATTATGGATTATAAATTAGAATTACTTAATGTATTATGTTATAGATTATAAATTAGAATTACTTGTTATATTATGGGGCTAAACAACTTTTAGTTTAAATCAGGTACAGAAGCAGACGGATATAGTTGTCCTACTTCTGCTTACTCTACAAAAATGTGCTTAATTGTTTTCTTTTTTAATAGTACTACAACTAGTACCTTGAAGTTTTGCTTAGTACAGTTGTCATCACACGGTCAATCTATCTTGAAAAGAAATTAGAAAATAAAATGTAACAGCAAAACAGTTAGCTTCACTGCTTGCTGAACAAAAACACACAGCGCTTATGCGGCTCCACTCACTAGCCCAACAAGTTCACTTTACTGATGGACTAAGGTGAGCAAAACAAATTAAATTAAATATTAATTGTTACTTACCTGCCCCTGGCTCCCACGTTGCCCCCGGAGCCGCCACAGAGGAGAGGGAGACCCCCCTCCAACGCACGGCCACCGGAGCCGCCACGGAAGAGAGGGAGACCCCCTTCCAACGCACAGCCTCCGGAGCCGCCACGGAGGAGAGGGAGACCCCCCTTCAACACACGGACACCGGAGCCGCCACGGAGAAGAGGGAGACCCCCTCCAACGCACGGACACCGGAGCCGCCAAGCAGGAGAGTGAGACCCCCCTCCAACGCACGGCTACCACCGCTGCAGCCGCCTCGCAGGAGGCCGCCTTCCAACGCGGTGCCGCTTCCGCCGTCATCTTCAGAACGGCCGCGCAGGAGAGGCAGACCTCCTGGAACACGGCGTACGGCTTCGGTACTCTTGCGCCCTCTAGTGGCGAACTCCCAAACTGCAGGCATATATGAGGGGAGATTGCGCCACAACCATCATGGTGGTGATTCCCGGACATTGGAAGTGACGTCATGAGGTTTGGCGGGAGATTTGAACTTCCTCTGCGGTTCCTATTTAAACCTCTTCAGTTCTATCTGACATTGCCTTCTGTTGGTTGTCTATGCCCTGTGCTAGTACCCAGATAGCGTTTCTGATTCTGTATTCCTGTGTATGATCCTGGCTTGTCTGACTTCGTTGATTTCCTGATTCCTGACCTCGGCTACGTTTACGTTTATCCTGTTTTCCTGAATCCTGACCTCGGCTCCGTTATATGACTATCCTGCTCTCCGGAAACCTGACCTCGGCTTGTTTGACCTGTTCTGTCCTGGAGTCCTACCTGACCACGGTGTCTCCTAACTACTTGTAGGTGACATTAATTAAGAAAAATTTACTTGGTCTCTTGCTGTTGCTAAAACAAAGCACAAACTAAAGAGCTGCAGCAATACTAATAAGATTAGCTTAACTATAAAGTTAAAATGTATTAACTATGTAAGTAATTAATAATTAGGGCTTAGGGAGTTCTTATATTAATTATTAATAATAAAATGATTTATCAAATTCTAGGTAGTAGAATGGTTAATAGTGGACTGGTTAATATTTATGCGGGATAAATTACTAACCCTTCTACCTGACAGACTGTCTCAAGCAAAATAAGCTAATATATTAATATAGCTAATTAATTATTAAGCTAGCTAAAATGAATTATTACTAAATATTAATGATTTTAGATTACACACTAGTAGTTGTCTGCACTCTACACTAGTAAACTATATATGACAATATATATAATAATATTAATGTATTAAATTATTACATATTATTATATTAAATTATTTTTTATAAATTCTATGATTTATTTCATGTTTGCCTGAAGACGAATGCACAAGTCTCATATATATGTATATGTATATATATATATATATATATATATATATATATGCACACTGTATATATATTGTAAATTACTTATGAGAAAGAAACACATGCATTGATAAAAGGGGTTAGTACAAGCCATCGTCACAACTCCTGGGTATTCTTGTGACTTTTTGCAGTTGCATTTAGCTTGGACACACAAGTGAATCCTGAGCTGGGGCGAATCTCCTAAGTGACATCTCTAAGTGAGGAGTTACAAGCAAAGAAGGAGAGTATATTTATATCTATTGCAAGGGGAGCACTGTGTTTTGTTTGTTTGTGGTGTTCAGAGTAGAGTTTTGTTGAAAAAAGAAAAAAACAAAAAAAAGGGGTTAAGGGCTATTTCAGGTGTGTTGCTAATTAAGTAACCTTCTCTGTGAGTTCTGCTTGGCTTTTTGCAGTTGCATTTAGCTTGGACACACAAGCGAATCTTGAGCTGGGGCGAATCTCTTAAGTGACATCTCTAAGTGAGGAGTTACAAGCAAAGAAGGAGAGTATATTTATATCTATTGCAAGGGGAGCACTGTGTTTTGTTTGTTTGTGGTGTTCAGAGTAGAGTTTTGTTGAAAAAAGAAAAAACCAAAAAAAAGGGGTTAAGGGCTATTTCAGGTGTGTTGCTAATTAAGTAACCTTCTCTGTGAGTTCTGCTTGGCTTTTTGCAGTTGCATTTAGCTTGGACACACAAGCGAATCCTGAGCTGGGGCGAATCTCCTAAGTGACATCTCTAAGTGAGGAGTTACAAGCAAAGAAGGAGTTAAAAAGCAAAAAGGAGGGTAAAGTATACATCCTTGTAATTCCATATAATATATTTATATATATTTTGCATCTTACATTAGTAGGCATGTTGGATAATGCCACTCAGTGCATGTCTTGCAAAATGTATGTGCTCTTGGAGCGAGCTCCCCAGGGGCCATACCGCTGTTGCAAGTGTGAGCAGGTTGCTTCTTTGGAATGTACTGTGATAGATCTAAAGAGGCAACTGGCAACACTGAGGGACATAGACAACATGGAGAGGAGCTTGCTGCTTACAGAGCAGGCATTGGCTGGGGCCAGTGCTGAGGGGGGAGGAGATGGGGAAGAAGAGGTCTCGAGGGCAGAAAGCTGGGTTAGTTGTGTAAGGGGCAGCAGGGGCCGGAGAGCTAGGGAGGTTTGTTCTGGGCTAGATCACCCCAACATGTTTGCCAGTTTGTGTGAAGATGCTGGGGAGACCAGCTCAGAGGAAGCATTTCTGGGGCAGGCTGACTCTCCTAGCAGCCAGGAGAGTAGCCTCTCCAGCATAGTGGGGAGCCAGAAGGCTAGACAGGTGCTGGTGGTAGGGGATTCAATTATAAGGAAGGTTGATAGGGTAATCTGACGCCAGGACCCCGAATGCCGAACAGTATGCTGTCTCCCGGGTGCTCGGGTTCGACATATTGTGGACCGGGTAGACAGATTGTTGGGAGGGGCTGGAGATGATCCAGCGGTCGTGGTACATGTTGGTACAAACAACATAGTTAAGGGCAGGTGGGGGGTCCTTAAAAATGAGTTTAGGGCACTAGGTCAGAAACTTAGGCAAAGGACCTCCAAGGTAATGTTCTCTGGAATATTACCAGTACCACACGCTACTTCAGGGAGACAGCGGGAGCTTAGGGAGATCAATGCGTGGCTAAGAGCATGGTGTAAGAAAGAGGGATTTGGGTTTTTGGAGAACTGGGCAGACTTTGCAGTCGGCTACAGACTCTACAGCAGGGATGGACTGCACCTCAATGAGGAGGGGGCTGCAGTGCTAGGGGAGAGGTTGGCTAGGGGAATTGAGGATCTTTTAAACTAGGTTCTGGGGGGAGGATAAATATAGAAATGAAGTGCTAGCTAGAGTAGACTCAGAAGGGGGTCTAGCTATGGGAAAAGGGGGTGAGAGCACTGGTGGGGTTTGCACAGACAATATGGTGTTGCATAGTACAAAACCTGCTGTCAAGAATTATTTGTCAACTGTTACACCAGAAATGGGTAGTAACCTTAAATATCTTTTAGCAAATGGGGGAAGCTTGGCAAACAAAATGGGTGAGCTGGAAATATTGGTAAGTAATGAACAATATGACTTGATCGGTATCACGGAAACGTGGTGGGATGATACATATGACTGGTCAGTAAACTTACAAGGATATTCACTTTTTAGAAGGGACAGAGTAAATAAAAAAGGGGGAGGGATTTGTTTATATGCAAACCCTAAACTTAAGCCCAGTATTAAAGAAGATGTGCATGATGACAGTAGTAATGTGGAGACGCTGTGGGTAGAGATTAACCTAGATAGTAAGAAGAGTCACACACTACTTGTGGGCGTATGCTACAAGCCACCCAACATTAGCAATGAGGGGGAAGATCAACTGCTATTTCAAATTGAAAAGGCTGCATATAGAAATGAAGTTTTGATCATGGGAGATTTTAATTACCCAGATATAGATTGGAATAGTGGAACTTGTTCCACTAAGGGCAGCAAGTTTCTGAACCTGCTTAATGACCAATTTATGTCACAATTAGTAGATACCCCAACCAGAATGGATGCCTGTCTAGATCTGGTAATAACTAACAATGAGGAACTTATCTCAAACATTAAAGTAAGAGAACACTTGGGAAATAGTGACCATAACATGGTTTCATTTGAGATTAATTCCAAAAAGCAAATGGGTAACTGCTCTACCAAAACTCTTAATTTCAGAAGGGCAAACTTTGACAGGCTAAGGTCCACCATGGAATGTATAGACTGGGATGGATTGTTCTCTGGGTTAATCACAGAGGACAAATGGAATACCTTTAAGCACATATTGCAAAGTTACACATCCCAATATATACCTATGGGAAACAAATACAAAAGAAACAAATCAAAACCAATGTGGCTTACCTGGAAAGTAAAATGGGAAATAAGGAATAAACAATTGGCATTTAAGCATTATAAAAGCGAGGGGTCGGTAGTATCATTTATGGCATACAAAGATGCCAACAAAGCCTGCAAAAAGGAGATTAAAATGGCTAAACTAGAAAATGAGAAACTTATTGCCAAGGAAAGTAAAACCAATCAAGTATGTGAACGGAAAAAAGTTAAAGGTAGAGAATGTTGGTACGTTATTATCTGAAACTGGAAATTTGGTTAGTGAGGACAGAGAGAAAGCCGACATCTTAAATGCTTTTTTTCTGTGTATACCAACGAAGAACCAATGACGGAGCCCCTGCTGGCTAATTTTAAGGAACTGTTGCAACAAACATGGGATTGGCTGACACAAGAAATAGTGCTCAAGCAATTAAATACTGTTAAGGTAGACAAGGCCCCTGGACTGGATGGTATACACCCAAGGGTACTGAAGGAACTAAGCCTAATTCTGGCCCAGCCACTATTGCTAATCTTTAGGGATTCTTTCAGCTCGGGCATAGTTCCATTAGATTGGCGCAAGGCAGATGTTGTGCCCATATTTAAAAAGGGATCAAAATCTCAACCGGGCAATTACAGGCCAGTAAGCTTAACATCGGTAGTGGGGAAATTGTTTGAAGGGTTGCTAAAGGTATACATTCAAGATCATATCTTGATCCATAATCCAATTAGTAGAAGTCAACATGGATTTGTGAAAGACCGGTCTTGTCAAACCAACCTATTAGCATTGTATGAAGAAGTTAGTAAAAATATAGACCTGGGGTTGGCTGTAGATGTGATTTATCTGGACTTTGCCAAGGCGTTTGATACGGTTCCGCATAAAAGGCTACTCTATAAATTAACAGAAATAGGCTTAGGGGCAAATGTCTGTATGTGGATTAGAAATTGGCTAAAAGATAGAATGCAGAGGGTTGTTGTGAATGGATGTTTCTCAGCCTGTACGCAGGTATTAAGTGGTATTAAGACCTCAGGGGTCTGTCCTTGATCCTCTTCTTTTTAATTTATTTATACATGATCTCCCAAGCTGCATTAAGAGCCATGTCACAGTTTTTGCTGATGACACAAAATTAGGCCGGGTAATTCAGACTAATCTTGATGTTTCTTCATTGCAGGAAGATCTAGACAGAGTTGGGGACTGGGCGTGCAAGTGGCAGATGAGGTTCAATATAGAGAAATGCAAAGTTATGCATTATAGTAAAAATAATAAAAATGCAACCTATTCTTTAAATGGAATATCCTTGGGGGAAACTACCAATGAGAAGGATTTAGGAATAACGGTTGACAACAGACTTGACAACAGTGCGCAATGCCAGCAAGCAGCTGCGAGGGCCAATAAGGTTTTGGCATGCATAAAAGAGGTATTGATTCAAGGGAGGAGGATATCATCTTGCCTCTGTACAGGTCGTTGAATATGCGGTACAATTCTGGGCACCCGTCCTTAAAAAGGACATTATGGAATTAGAAAAAGTGCAAAGGAGGGCTACGAAATTATTAAGGGGATTGGGAGATACTAGTTATGAAGAGAGACTAAAAAAGTTAAAATTATGTACACTGGAAAAACGACGTCTCATATACACACGCATAGCCAAACCCCACAGGACAATAATACTTATATTTGCTTTCCAATTGTCAAATTAGGTCTCCATCCGTTGTATCAAAGTAATGTGTCAATATGTAGGAACAAAAAACAAAAGACAAAAAATCATAGTGCTTTCCATAAATGAATACAAATCAAACGTTTCCCCTAAGTGATGTCTCACTCACATGTAACTGAGCAATAAGTTTGCTCTGACTTCGCAAGTACACAAGTGGGTTTTCAGCTCCGTGTTCACTTATCGGATTGTATTCAGAGATTCTCCTTGGATCACTTCCTCAAGCGTTTTCTTCGTTCACACGACGGTAACACGGAACAAGGAGTATAAAAGTAGAGAGGCAGGAAGGTAAGGTATAAATACGTTTTAATATTTAAAAAGGTGCAGCATGCTTACATTTAAAAACTGTCTCTCGTGTATCTGAGTCTCTCCGGTTTCCTCCAAAACGGGCGACTTGCAGGTATAACGCGGTGACGTTCAACACGCAAACGCGTTTCGCCCAATCAGGCTTCCTCAGTGGCGTGTTGACTTGTTCTCTCCTCCCTCCTTATATGCTCAGTTCCGTGTGTGTGTTGTGGTTTGTTATCTCTGATTACATTATAACCAGTTAAGTGGCAACAATCCGATACAAAGTAGAATGGGTTAAACAATCAATTAAAGGTATATTTAAACATTGGTACGAAATATGGAGCCTAAAAATGATCTCAATTTGCCGGCAAAACACATGTTGATTTTTTTGTATTGATTTTGGAAAGATATCTTTGGAAAGATATTTTTCCCTCTCTTTCATAGGATTTATGCTTCCATCAATATACATATGTATCTTATATATTTAATGAATATTTAAATCTTATGGATTTTTATATATATATATTTATATGTTTTTATATTTTTATATATATGTATATATGTAATTTTTATATATTTATACTTCTGACCTATTTATTGATATATTTTATATATACCTTTTATGATAAATGTTTGAGAGAGGGTAATTAATTAATTTTTTAAGTATATATATTGGATATTTATTATATGTATCATATTGATCATTCATTGTGTTTATTTATTTATTCCATATATTATGATATTGTTACTCACCTGTCCTCGGTTCCCATGTTGCCTTAACAGCCGCCGCGGAGGAGAGGAAGACCCCCCTCCAACGCACGGCCACCTCCACAGCAGCCACCACGAAGGAGAGGGAGACCCCCCTCCAACGCACGGTCACCTCCGCAGCAGCCGCCACGAGGGAGAGGGAGACCCCCCTCCACCGCACGGCCACTTCCGCTCACATCCTCCGAAGTGCCGCGCAGGAGAGGCAGACCTCCTGGCTCACGGCGTCCTGCTACTGCAGGCCTTTATGAAGGGAGACTTCACCACACTCAAAATGGTCGCGATTCCTGGACACCAGAAGTGATGTCATGAGAGGCTGATGGGAGATTCAGACATCCTCCGCGGTTCTCCATTTAAACCCTTCAGACCTGTTACACCTTGCCTTCTGATGGTCGTCTATGCCTTGTGCTAGCACCCAGATAACGTTTACAATCCGATAAGTGAATACGGAGCTGAAACCCACTTGTTGTGTAATTGTGAAATCAGAGCAAACTTATTGCTCAGTTACATGTGAGTGAGACATCACTTAGGGGAAACGTTTGATTTGTATACATTTATGGAAAGCACTATGATTTTTTGTCTTTCGTTTTTTGTTCCTACATATTGACACATTACTTTGATACAATGGATGGAGACCTAATTTGACAATTGGAAAGCAAATATAAGTATTATTGTTTTATATCTCCATTCCTACACTTTTTTGGTGAAATATTAATAGTCACTTTCACATTTTGATTTATCAATAATTATTATCTTCTTCGGCGCAACACTTTTCTATCTTTTATGATTATTGGTGGTATTTTGGGGCTATACTTCAAGTGTTTGCAGCATTATCTATAACTTTCACACAATATTGTATGATATTTAGGGCCTGATCATTATTATAATTGTTTTTAAACCCCACAGGACAACAACCCCCTTTTATCTCTCTCTCTATACATATAACAATTCACTTCAACACAATTTGATCTCATCCAATGTTAAGCCTCCAGATCCAATAATAGCTCACTGCTGGGAGCTGACTCTTACCACATCCACCATGGAGGAAAAGGAAAAAGAACTGAAGGAGTCCATGTGTGGCATTATATTATATACCCTTCATTTGACATCACATCCTGTTTCATCACTTCCTTTAGTAAACTATGGGAGGGAAGGATTCTAAGAACGCCCACCTTAACCTATTCCCTTTGTTTATGGGGACAAGACAAGTTACCACACTTACCTCCCAGGAAGAAGGAAATCAAGGGAGGGAAGATGGGCATAGGGATTTGGGATAGAAAAAATGGTCCTGCCTTTCCATGAGTACTTGTGTGCATGATATCCATTACTTCACATACAGCTCCGGCTACATTTCAACACTTCCTAAATGATGTATTTCGGGACTATCTCGATGTCTTCATTATAATATACGTGGATGACATATTGATATACTCGGAGACACTGAAAGAACATCGGCAGCATATGCACAAGGTCCTTACCCGGTTGCATGAACACAGCCTTTATGCGAAATTGGAGAAATGTACGTTCGAAACAACCACTGTGGAGTTCCTCGGCTGCCTTCTGACCCCCCGAGGAATCCAAATGGATGATAAAAAGGTTCAGTCCATCACCAATTGGTCCTGTCCCTCCAACAGGAAAGAGGTGTAGCGCTTCATAGGTTTCGCTAATTTCTATCGCAAGTTCATCCGTGATTTCTCCAAGGTGATACAACCCCTCACGATCTTGACCAAAAAAGAGGGTCGATTTGTTTGGACTTCACCGGCTCAAGATGCCTTTGACCGTCTCAAGCGTCTCTTCACCTCCGCACCTATACTTGCTTTCCCTGACCCCTCCAAACCCTACATTTTGCAGGTGGTCGCTTCCGACTCCGCTATAGGGGCTATACTATCGCAAAGAATCGGCCCTCAAAACGTAGTACACCCAGTTGCCTTTTTCTCTAAGAGACTGTCTCCTCCCGAAAAGAATTACGATGTCGGTGACCGTGAATTACTTGCCTTGAAATCCACCCTGGAGGAATGGAGACAGCATTTGGAGGGGTGCACACACCCTGTCTTGGTTTATACCGATCATCGTAACCTGGAGTACCTCTGCACCGCAAAACGGCTTAAACCTCGTCAGGCTCGTTGGGCCTCGTTTCACCTCAATATCACATATTGTCCAGAGTCAAAGAATGGCAAAGCTGATGCCCTGTCACGCACGGCTGGAGGATCCAAGAGTGCAATCGACATCGATGAGCCCATCTTATTCAAAGGGGATTTTTGGGCATCCTTTCTGTCTATGTGGGAGAGACTCCGATATCATAGCGCCCCTGAGAGAATTCCTGTTCTTTCGTTTTTGCACACGTAAGGATGGGTTGCTCTACCTCCGCGACAAGATCTACAGTATGTGCCTCCTCCTGTACGTCAAGAGATACTTCGAGTTCACCACTCTACGTTGGCCGCAGTACAAACAGTAAAGGAATAAGAGCAACATAAGCATAGGTTCTGCTTGGTCGAGACAGTCCTGGTGTGGCACCTTGTTATATATGGTCAAAATGTGATATTGGATATATTGTCTCATGAGACAAGTTTTGTTGATTGAAAGGCACAGCTTTAGATAACTAGACAACTGCCCCTCAAATAGCACCTTAACATCCATTGACAGGTCAGCCACGTCACACAAAAACAGTCAGGTGATGACCAATGACGTAGAACACCAAAGGTAAGAAATAAACACCACTACGTGTGTCAAAGAAAATAAATCAATAAAATGAATAAAAAGGTGATGGATGTATACTACCCACAATACTGCAGCAGCCCAATACAAACACTCCTCTCAGTGTTCAGCAACAGATACAACGGATATAGGGGCGCATGTACATGTGGGAAAAAAATAAAAGAGCAATATTGTGATAACGTAAAAAAATTATATAATGTAAATGTGATGTTGATGCACTCACAAACACAGTATAAGAGGCTCTTCAGAATAAAATGTTCTTTATTTCTTCTATTTGTCTAAAAATAAATAAAAAAATACAAAAGGCCAATGGTGCAGTATCTTCCTGTAGTGTTAAAGGAAAGTTCAGAATGCACTTACAGGATTGTAGGAATATCAAGGCACTTGAACACGAAAAAGTCCGGGGATGAAAGGAAAATATCCCAAAAGCTGCTCCTATCAGATGATTCTCAACGCGTTTCGCCTTTCGGCTTCTTCAGGAGAAAATGTAGATTCCAGCTATTACAATAAAAAGGTTTTTTTTTTAAAAAAAATGAACAGATTGACAATGTAAAACCTCCAGAAGGAGATCACTTCATACATACATCACTTCATACATTTTTTTTTTTTACCGAAAATTCATAAAAACATGACAAGCCCCCCGGGACGTCCAATTATTAGTGGAATAGTGGAATAGATTCATTAACTAATAATTATGAGATGTCTACACATTATAATTTACTAAGAGGAGATTGGGTTTATATGAATTATTTATATCTAAATTAGTATCATGGCACTGATGCATTACAGAGATGGAGGGTTAAGTTAGTTTTGTACCTAAGGTGTTTTTTTTTTTCCCCTCTTCTCTCTTCTTTCTTTCTCTTTATGTGGATCCTGAACGGATGGACACTAACGATTAACGAAAGAAAATTTCATAGCACTTTAGAGGATATAAATAGAGAGATAGTGTGAGGAGTATGAGATAATTAACATGTTGAAAATATAGCCACTATCAGAAAGTTAGTTGGCTTATTATGGGGTGCCTATGGATATTGTAGAATCAACAAGCTATATATTGAATCAATGAGTAGAATAGATTACTAGAATTTTAAGATGACGTTGGGCCAATAAGAACTTTCAATAATTGAAATAGCTTATTAGTACTGACATGGTTTGATAATGAAAAGAATAGCTACTTATTAAAGATAACTATTGTTTTTTTTTTCTAAAATGACAATACACAAAATGATAACACACAATATGGGAAAAATGCCATCTGCCATTTGAAATAACTCACCATTTAGGAAGAAGCCCTTTGCTATCGGTTAACAAATTAAGTAGTCTGCGAGTATTGCTTACTCTACCGTATGTCTTATATTAGACATAGGAGATATGTCCATTAGGAGATTTCTCTCTCGAGGGGACTTAGGCCGGGTGCCTATAGTCTCCGGAGATATGTGTATTGTTTTATGTTTTTCTTTGGCCCTATTCTTTAGAAGGCTAAAGGAATATATGTACATTCATCTATCCCAGCCTTCAGACCTTTTGATAAGATTAAGAAAGAAAGGGACGATAGTGTTCTTTCTTTTTCTTTTTTTGTTTTCCTTTCTATATAACTGTATTTCTTCTTATTTTTTTCTCTGTTGTTTGCTGCGCTTGGGGTTGGGACATGTGTTCTCCAGCTACTCAGATGATTAAGATGTGTTCGGTTAACACGCAAGGTTTGAATTCATTATTTAAGCGTTCCATAGTATATAATTTTATGTGTAAAGAGCGGGTAGATGTTGGATTTTTACAGGAGACGCACTGGAGGAAGTCAGATAGAATTAAATGGGGGGAGCGAAATATCCAGTATTGATCCATGCCTCTAATGAACTAAAGAAAAAGAGAGGGGTGGCAATAGTTTTCTCCTCCTCTCTTTATGTTGAAATTGAATATGAATTCCATGATCCTGAGGGAAGGTATATTATTATTATTTGCAAGTTAGATGAAGAATGGTACACTCTAGTAAATGTATATTTACCCAATGTTATGAAAATGATTTTCCTAATTTGTGATTTACGTCATAGACAGCAGAATGACAGTATAATTAATTTAATATAAAGGCTGAACTATTGACCTACTGGTCAATAGTTGTCCTAGGATCCCAACAACAACAACAACAAAGTTGCTATACAACCTATCCTAGCCTGAGGCGATAACAGCCAGTTCTTGTGTGATTGGTGTTGCTTAGTTACATATAGGCAGAGGCACATTTTGTTTTATTCACATGTGTGTAGGTATAGGATGTGTTAGTGATTCTGGTTTGCATGGTTACAACCGAAATATTGTACACCTTTCAACTGAAAAAACTGTTACTAGTTTACAATTGATACGGTTGCTATTTACATAGCAACCTATCAATACTATAGTAAAAAACACCTTAAAAAGAACCATACACCATGTGCTAGGGGGAACTTCAATCCAGGGCTTGATGGTGCCTGGATCCAGAGGGCTTCACCTGTTTGTAAGCGCCCTGGGTTATAGACCGGAATCCTTCCAACGTTTCATCAAGTAGTCGTTATGACCAACGGAGTTCCACTTGATATTGTTTTGCTGGGTTTCTTCATCATCTCTGTAAACTGACCATCTACCGAAGCTAAGTATTATTGTTATGTTATTGCAATCTGTTAAGACTGGTGTGTGATTTTAATTCTGCTGATCATTAAAGTATAATTACCATTCACCACAGTATTTAAGTATTTCTCACCATATGATCGACTGGAATACCTCATATTATATACCATTTGTATATCAAGATACAGAGTGTATATAGATTAAATAAATTTTATTGTTGTTATTAAGGTTCCCTGATTACCTTAATTAAATAATTTAAAGTTAGAATCAGGCCACAACCACAACAATTGGCGTAGTCGGCAGGATTCACAACAATTGGCGTAGTCGGCAGGATCCACTTGATTGTTGGGAGAATTATTTGTTGTTTTGCAGTAATAATTGCTTGTTGTTACGGTGTGTTAGTTTAAGATGTTTGCTTTGTTTAAAAAGAGATCACCAGCTGTGGGAAGGCAAGAACGGTCTAAGTATGGAACTATTCCTGAGTGGGCTAGTTTCGGTTGTTGGCAGTCTGTAGCTCAAGAGTTGATTAAATATGCCGCCCCAATATACCCTGAGACTGGGACAGAGTTGGGGAACCATGCTTTAAGGTTGAATCTGAGTGTGTATGGTAAAAATGAGCGAAAGGCTGCGAGTGAGACAGGATGGATTATTATGCAGGCACTGCAGAGAGAAGTGCAAAAGAGGTTAGAATTAGAAAATGAGTTAAAATTTGTGCAAGATGAGTTGCTAATGACTAAAGAATGTATGCATAGCAATGCTTCACAGGTTACACAGCTGGAAGATAAGTGTACAACTATAGTTGTTAACAAGATTAATGAAAATAAATTTAGGACCCTTGCAACTTGCAGTAAGAGGGAGGCTGATCATATGCATTGCACAGCTATGAGTAACAAGTCAAATGTAAAGCTACATAAAAGAAATGATGTTGTGGCAGCAGTCAAAGTGTTAGATGAGAAGCAAAGTAATGGTAATCATAAAATGATCCAAAATCACTGCAAAATTATTGCAAAGCCTGTGTCTGTATTAAGCTCTTCGCTTCAGAGACAGTTGTATCAGAGCAGGCTCCTACACAAATTTCAAGGACCCATAGGTAAAAGGGAAGCCTTTAAATGTTTTGCATGTGGTAAAGTAGGACATTTTGCCAGAAATTGCCACTCTCACTCTTCCAAAGGACACCATGTTCAGGAAAGACCCATGGTTGGTAGCTGGAGACAGGGAGATACGAATTGTTTTAATTTTGCTAGGTGGGGATCTCAGGGAAGAGGTAATGGTGCTAGGAAAGACTACACGGAGCCCTGGATTCCCTACCATTTTATTAAGGCACAGAAAGAAAGATTTGAAAATGAGCTACAGCGTAAAGTAGCAGTGTATATGAAGGAGCTGGACACTGTAAAGACAGAAGTGTCCAGAATAAGAGGAATGTTAGGAAACAAAAAGATAGCTAAATCAGAAGAAAACTAGTGTGCTCTTCTAGATTTGTTTTAATTTGTTGTTATAACATATGGTACTAATCTATTTGTTTAAAGTATTTGTTTTTCAGAAAAAAAAAAGAGACGATACTAAATGAAAAGAAAAGAAAAAGAAAGGAAATAAACCTGTGAGAAGATCGGGATATTAACATGTGTGATTTCTTGCAGGAAATTTACATTTTCAAAATATTAATAGAGGACCTTAATATCTATTTTTATTTTTCTTAAGGATAATCCTCTAAATTCGTTCAGTACAGTCAGGTGGGCCAAATTTCAAATTATTTTTTTTTTTTTATTAGTTTAGGACGCCTGCACTGCCAGCTACAGACTTATTGTTATATTTTTTGTTTGTTGCTGGATTAAATAATTTAAAAGTCATAGATTAGGTGAATTGTTGCCAATATGAGGTTTATATTTTGATCACAGTGGAGAGATGCGATTATGTAACATTATTGTTGGTCTTCAGCATTATATATTTTTGCTGTTCTAGATTTTTGTTTTGTTTTAATTTTTGGTTACAAACAAAATACAGCCTCAATCTGATTTTTCTGAATGGCAACAGACTTTTTACATTTTATTTAGATTGCATGCTGCCAAGTCATTTAGTCTGACTCTGAATTTAATGGTAGCATTCAATCTCCTTTTTTGTTCTCTCTCCATTTTCATAGAGATTGTTGAAAATTAATTTTTTCTTAGGGTGGGTACAGAAGTAACCACAACGTTAGTGTTATGGGAAGTCTTAGGATTTTCATATCTGTTATGTATGTATGTATATGTTGTGTATTTTATATGTTTACAATGCCTTAGATGACCATTTTGTAAAGCCGGGTATTAATGCTGAGACAAGAGTGATAAGAGAACCACTAGTAATTTGGGTAAGATAACCATACACCCTTTCTGTGTAGAGTATCTTTTAATTTCCAGAAGCCATGGGCGAATTAACAAAATATCAAACACCCTCAAGGGCTGAAGCACAAACCCACTCCAGCTATACAGGTTTCAGTAAACGTGCACAAACACCTTCATGAGTATCACCACTATATACAATCAATAAACCGAGTTTCTCTCTTGTGTGGTCTCTATAATACACTGTGTAAGTGAACAGCAAAGAGAATGCTGTTGGTGTGAAAATACACCAGATGTCACAGTGGACAGAGGTCAGAGGCCTAAAACAAGGCATGCAATTCAAAGGGTTAAATGAACCTATGGTGGGAGCAGTGTTGGTGGCACAGGTACCTAAGAGTGATGGGAGTGAACGCAAATGGTTGCAGTGATGCCAAGTCTGTGAGGGTAATGAAAGGTTAAAGATATGGCTGAAGGAATTCAAATTATTGGTGAAATATGATAACTGTGAGTGCCTCTACGATTCGGTTAAATTAGGCCTCACAGTGCCCTAAATTTTAAATATCTGTGGTTGTCGGGTCACTTGTGTCTCAGTGAAAACATACAGTCTTTCAACGTACAAAGGGTAAAGGTACTTTATTTATTTGAGAAGGCTCATTTTCTATGCGATTCATTCGCCCTCTAGGTGGGGACTGTAAGAAATGAGGGATGCCTTTAAAATGGGACATTACATATTTCATATATGAATTTACTGGCGAGATACTGAGGAATATCAAATAGCACTGAACGTTGGATATGTGGAGCCATTTCTTTCAGTGAGGAAGGTGGATACCCATTTATCGGTATTCCGTGGACTTTCAAAGACTTGTAATGAACCAGCACAACTGGATTCGGCTGGTACAGAGAAGAGGGAGTGCCACACCCTACTGAGAGACTGTGTATTCTGAACATCCCTAAAGAAGGAACTGTTTGTGTCGCTTCAAGTACAAATGGACATAATGCTACCCAGTTGGGTTATTCCAATTGCAGCTATGTGAATGTTTATTGTAATTTGTGTTATATGACGAAAACCAACAGGTGGTTTGTTATGAAAATGATTTTCCTAATTTGTGATTTACGTCATAGACAGCAGAATGACAGTATAATTAATTTAATATAAAGGCTGAACTATTGACCTACTGGTCAATAGTTGTCCTAGGATCCCAACAACAACAACAACAAAGTTGCTATACAACCTATCCTAGCCTGAGGCGATAACAGCCAGTTCTTGTGTGATTGGTGTTGCTTAGTTACATATAGGCAGAGGCACATTTTGTTTTATTCACATGTGTGTAGGTATAGGATGTGTTAGTGATTCTGGTTTGCATGGTTACAACCGAAATATTGTACACCTTTCAACTGAAAAAACTGTTACTAGTTTACAATTGATACGGTTGCTATTTACATAGCAACCTATCAATACTATAGTAAAAAACACCTTAAAAAGAACCATACACCATGTGCTAGGGGGAACTTCAATCCAGGGCTTGATGGTGCCTGGATCCAGAGGGCTTCACCTGTTTGTAAGCGCCCTGGGTTATAGACCGGAATCCTTCCAACGTTTCATCAAGTAGTCGTTATGACCAACGGAGTTCCACTTGATATTGTTTTGCTGGGTTTCTTCATCATCTCTGTAAGCTGACCATCTACCGAAGCTAAGTATTATTGTTATGTTATTGCAATCTGTTAAGACTGGTGTGTGATTTTAATTCTGCTGATCATTAAAGTATAATTACCATTCACCACAGTATTTAAGTATTTCTCACCATATGATCGACTGGAATACCTCATATTATATACCATTTGTATATCAAGATACAGAGTGTATATAGATTAAATAAATTTTATTGTTGTTATTAAGGTTCCCTGATTACCTTAATTAAATAATTTAAAGTTAGAATCAGGCCACAACCACAACAATTGGCGTAGTCGGCAGGATTCACAACACCCAATATTTCTCCAATACATTTATTGAACAAAATTCTAGATCGAGTTGAAACCATTAAGAAGGACAGTTGTATTATAGCAGGAGACTTTAACTGTGTTCTTGATACTGAATTAGATACTAAAACCAATAAGAAAAGGATCATTGAAAAAAGATAAAGGCTCTGGCTAGGGCGTTTCAGCAAACAGTAACTAATTTTGACCTTATGGATACTTGGCAAGTCTATCACCCACTAGAGAGGGACTACACACATTTTTCTAATGTACATCTATCGTACTCTCGTATTGACTATATTTTGTGTTCCTCCTCTTTGATAGGACGAGTACAAAAAATAGAAATAAAAAATAATACCTGGTCAGATCATAACATTATAGTAGTGGAGTTTAAAAACAACTTAACTAAGAAATCCAGAACGACGTGGAAACTAGATGATTACATACTTTATAACAAAGAAAATGTGAAGTATCTAGAGGAATCAATAAATTTATTTTTTTAAGGAGAATAACCCTAAGGATACTTCTCCAGAAAATAATTGGTGTACATTTAGAGCAGATAAAATGATGTCAAATAGACTAAGAAAAATAAAAGCTAAAAATCGAATTAATAAACTCGTAATAGATAATGAGACTTATTTTACACCTGAAGCAATCGGCAACCAATTTAACCATTATTATGAGAAATTATATAATCTAGGGAATACTGAATTACAAAAAGATATTGAACAGTATTTCTCTAAGATAAATCTGACCCAGATTTCTGCAGATCAGAGAGCCTTATTAAATGGAGAAATAACAAAATCTGAGATTAGATTAGTAATATCTAGGTTAAATAAATACAAAATTCCAGGTCCAGACGGCTTTACAAATCTATTTTTCAAAAGTTTTAATATACATTTACTTGATCCTTTGATGCTGGCTTTTAACTCTATTGCTGATAAAGGTATATTTCCTGATGAAATGACTAGAGCAAATATTCTCCCTATCCTTAAAGAAGGTAAAAATCCCTCAGACCCTGCTAACTATAGGCCTATTTCACTCATTAATGTTGATGTGAAATTATATTCTTCTATACTTGCTAATAGATTAAAATTAGTTTTGAACACGATTAACTGGGATCAGGTCGGCTTCATTCCTGGCAGATCTTCTTGTAATAATATTAGAAGAATAATCAACATTATAGATCAAGCAGAAAAGAAGTCTATTCCAACTATTATTATGTCTGTCGATGCAGAGAAAGCTTTCGAACGGGTTAGCTGGGATTTTATGAAAGGTACGTTAATAAGGTTTGGAATTACGGGGTGGATATTTGTGGCAATTATGGCTCTTTATACAAATCCATCAGTTAGAACAGTTGGACCTAATATTTGTGCCGAATGGTTTTTTTTAAAATGGAACAAGACAAGGGTGTCCTTTATCCCCCCTGCTATATATAATATCAGTTGAACCATTAGCTACAGCTATTAGAAGCAACAAGAATATATATGGCTTCCCTACAAGATCTAAAGATCTAAAGATCAATCTTTATGCAGACGATATACTAATCTCTATTACTAATCCGCAGTCCTCTTTAATTTATTTATTAGAGGAATTTGAAATATACAGTTTGGCTTCAAATTATCAGATGAATATAAATAAAACTTCAATATTAGAAGTCAAGATGGACAGTAGAGAAAAAGAACAAATACAAAGCAATTTTGATTTTGTCTGGGTAAAATCAGATTTTGTATATTTAGGTGTTTATATAACAAAAACAATGACAACAATTCTAGAAACTAATTTTATTCGTCTTTTGAAGCAAACTAACTCTTGGAGGAATAAGGAATTCTCTTGATGGGGTAGAATTAATATCTTAAATTCGTATATAGTTCCGAACTGGTCTTATTTGTTTTCAATGCTACCGCTGAATGTGTCTGAATCATGGTTAAGTCTAGTACAGAGGAGTTTTGAGTGTTTTGTATAGAAGGCAAAGAAACCAAGATTGAAATCTACTATAATGGCCCAAAAACCTAAATATGGCGGTCTGGGCCTTCCTATAATCAAAAATATATTTTTGGCAAATATGAATGTACATAGTTATAGATTACAACTAGAAGAATCTAGTTATGAAGGATGGTACGATATAGAATCAGAAGTTAGCGGTGGTAAGGAACTAGCAGCTATTATTTGGTACCCCTTAACCCCAGAAAATATTGTAAACATAAGAAAACACAATATGATACTGGGTCAATTACTTCCGATTTGGGAAACCATTAAGAAATTTTTAAATTTATATAAAGGAGTTTCGATTTTTTCCAAATCAGCAGAATATTATATCCCAAATATAAATTTGGATGACTGGAGAGATAAAGGTATAGAGTCTTTAGATCAAATTATAACTATAGCAGGCCCCAAAACGTTTCCACAATTAGTACAAGAATTCAATCTGAATAGCTCCAATATCTTTAAACACTTGAGGATTAAAAACTTCTTATTGAAAGAGACAATAAAAGAAAACCAGGACACAATGCTACGAACTCAAAAAAAAATTTCAGGAAAAACTGTTGACAGAGTGTTATCTAAAAGTCGAGATCTAATTAATTCTGTTTCTATTCTTGTAGCAAGAAATATACCGACAATAGCTATTTGGGAAAGAGAACTAAATATAGAGATCGATTTGATTAATTGGCAAAAATCTTTATTTGATGTTACTCTATCTATTCATTCTTTATCTTTGGTAGAAACTCAATTTAAAATCTTGAATAGGTGGTATTTGGTACCCTCGAGGTTACATAAGATGTACCCCAATTGTTCCGACGTGTGTTGGCGATGCAGATTGGAAAAGGGGAGTTTTCTTCATATATGGTGGAATTGCCAGGGAGTGAAAGAAATTTGGTCTAGAATATTTGATCTTGTAAATATCTTAACACAAAAGACCATAAATAGATCTCCTGTATCTGCGTTATTACACCTAGGATGGCCGAACTGTAGTGTGAAAGAAAAACAATTAATCATTCACTGCTTTATTGCCGTAAAAATAACGATTGCTAGATTATGGAAACAAGAAATTGCTATTTGCTGGAATCTGGTTATCACACAATTGAAATTCCAAATAAAAATGGAAAAACAACTATATAAATCTTATTTCTACTCTGTAAAGAAATCTAGTATATGGGGTTCTTGGTTAGAAAAACTGGAAAAAGCCTTGGAGTAATTAATCTAATGAGTTTCTTAGATAAGGTGGTTTTTCTTCCTATTTTCTTTTTATGAGTAATTAGAGCCTTGATAGTGTTGGCCGTATCACACTCTTGATAGATTACATAGAAATATATATATATATAAGATGTGAACACCTGTCCATATAACCCAAGTTTGCAGCTTAAATATTGTATGTGTGTCTTTTGTTTGTTTGTATTACTCAGATACCGACGAGTACATTTCGCATCTGTTATCTGTAATAATAGAGGGAGATTAATATAGATATATTCATTATAAGATGCATATGAATAATAATACGGGAAGATACTGATGCAATATTATTTATTTGTTTGTCTTCTGTATGTTTGACATGTTTTATTTCTTTGTTTTACTTACTCTTCTTATTATAAATAAAGAAAAAGATTATTTAAAAAAAAAAAAAATACACTATCCCTAGATACTAATATGGACATACTACAGAGTCAATTCATCACAGATTGTATACATTTTATTCATACACATAATTATTTTTCATGCAATGAGACTTTTTATCTTCAAACATGCGGTACAGCCATGGGAACCAGATTCGCGCCGAGCTATGCCAATCTCTATGTCGCAGATTGGGAAGCAAATCACATTTGGAACAACAACCCGTTCGGCGCGAATCTGGTTCTCTGGAAAAGATACGTTGATGACGTACTAATAATTTGGCAGGGAGAAGTGGAAGATTTACAGAAGTTTATAGCATATATTAACCAAAATAAATATAACCTTACTTTTACATCATGTGTGAATAAACAACAAATAGACTTTTTAGATCTTACTCTTTTTATTAAAGATAACAGGATGAACACAAAGACTTTTTTCAAGCCCACAGACGGGAACGGTTTCATTGATTTCTCAAGCCGCCACCACCCCAGTTGGCTTAAAAATATACCAAAAGGAATAATCATTAGAACCCCTAGAAATTGCACTAGTGAAGACGACTTCATGACTCAAAGTCACCACCTGTTAAATAAATTTAAAGAAAGGAATTGCCCACAAGATCTCCTAACAAACAGCTTACAATCAATAAAGAGTAAAAGAAGAGCAGAGTTTACGAGTAATAGTAAACAGAAAAATAAAGAAAGTTTCTTTTCTTACACAGTATAATGATAAAGGACCTCAAAAATCATTAAACAGATGCTGGCCTATACTAAAGGAAGATGGCATCTTACAGAGCCATTTACCAGATAGACCTAAAATAATTTATAAAAAATTGGCCAATTTAAAGACCATCTTAGCTCCAAGTGCTCTACCAATTGTAGATAAAAAGAAGGATCACCAATATTTCCTAACAGATAAATCCTCTGGTTTTCATAGATGCGGCAGATGTAAAGTTTGTAAAACGTGTAAAATTCAACAAAAGAAAATAACAACTTTTAAATGTACCAACACAGGAAAGGAATACCAGATTAAAGATTTTATTCATTGTAATACCAAAAATGTGGTATACTTACTAGAATGTAAATGTGGAAAACAATACATCGGCCGTACCATAAGGGGATTGAAAGTTAGGATTCTAGAACATCTGGGAGGAATACGCAATATGAACATAAAACATTCTCTCTTCTACTAAAAAAGGAGGCCTTAACACTGATTTAGATATACTCACCTTTATGAATTGATTATTAACACACATGATTTTTTAGGGTTTTTTTATGGTAATATTTTTCAATACTTTTTTAATAATTATTTCTAATAATTTAATATTTATTATTAATATTTTTATCAATTTATTATCTATCAAATTGGTTACAATATGGAGAATCTAGAACTCTATACATCCCTGCCAGATTATATTATTTTATATTTCCATTAGTCCTAATTTTATATATTTCCACAAACATGATTTTTTGGGCATCTCTAATAATATCACAAAGATTACTCTAAGATCAATAAACTTATATTTAATATATATTTATCTAGTTTAAATTAATTATTTTTTAAACATGGTTATTAAATCCACTTTTCTGAAATACATCTAATAAAAAAACACAAATAATAAAATATATTAATATATCTCTTTTTCATGTATCTTTTTAAAACTAAAAACATTTTTAAAAATTAATAATATTTTTTTATTTTGTATCCCTTACACTATCAAAATAAATATATATATATTTTAGATATATAGTTATATATTTTTTCCCCTAATACCTCAATGTCTATAAGAAAATGGAACATTATATATATTAGCTTTACTACTTATAGTTGTACAGATATCTCTCTCTTCCCCTACTCTATCTCTCCTCCGTGTACCTTCTAACACGTCTCACTAAATTGACATACATCCTCCGACAAAAGACCCTTGACATATTCACTTTCTCCCCCCTTAAAATGCTCTTTTAACGAGCACCAGCTACAGTCTTCACAGATGCCCATACCTGAGAGTCAACACGATGATCGGGATGTTAACAAAGGCGAGGGGGAAGATGATACACGCCTATTGGGAGGAGTTCCAAATACGCTGAGAACTGTAGTGTCTAGGTTGCCTAGAGACGCTGCAGACGATATTTTGAAAACGTATAAGGAAGCGTCTAGAGAGCCTGGACACGCCGCAAACGAAGTATTGAATTTGGAAGCGTCGAGGTTGCCTGGAGACGACGTATACGACGTACTAAAAACGTATCCAGCTGCAATTAAGCTACAATTAAGAAAAGACGTAGGAGACGTAACACGGACCGATAGGACTCATAATTAGACTCTAAACCACTACGGACATTACAAAATTTACTGCTAACTAAAAGCTTGAATCTACATTTTCTCCTGAAGAAGCCGAAAGGCGAAACGCGTTGAGAATCATCTGATAGGAGCAGCTTTTGGGATTTTTTCCCTTCATCCCCGGACTTTTTCGAGTTGAAGTGCCTTGATATTCCTACAATCCTGTAAGTGCATTCTGAACTTTCCTTTAACACTACAGGAAGATACTGCACCATTGGCCTTTTGTATTTTTTATTTATTTTTAGACAAATAGAAAAAATAAAGAACATTTTATTCTGAAGAGCCTCTTATACAAGCTGTGTTTGTGAGTGCATCCACATCACATTTACATTATATAATATTTTTATACGTTATCACACTATTGCTCTTTTATTTTTTTCCCACATGTACATGCGCCCCTATATCCATCGATGACCAATGACGTGCCTGGCAAGTCAATTCATTAAACAAGCTTAAATGGCATTGCTGTAATGCCTCGATGTCGAGGCTATCAGCAACACCGAGATCGGCATCAGGGGCCATGCCTGGCCCCTCCCCGGGGCGTCAACATCCGCCATATATATAGGAGGCGATCAATGAGTGGTCACAACCGCCACTGCAAGTGATTTTGCCACTCGCAAGATGGCGGTGCGTCCTTTAAGAAAATAACAAAGGTTTGCTAGAGGGTCTCTAGACCCTCTTGAGAACTATGGCTCTACTTGCAGGTTGAATACAGGTACTGCCATGCAAGTCAATGGAGCCCAGTTTTCTAATCGCAATGTGATTAGTAGAATATTTAAGTAATAATTTTAAAAAAATGAAAAAAAATGCTCAAAAAAGTAACATTTAAAAACAATTATGCATCCAGTTCCCGCAAAATATAAAAAAAGTCCAAAAAGATAAAGTTTATTATTATGAGCAAGTGCTAAAATTAGCGCTGTATCTTCCCAAAAATCTTGACATGGAAATTTAAAAAAAATTAATGATTTGATGGGGTAAATTGGAGTAGCCGAGCTCAAAGATAGGGCATAGTCACAGACTGATCAAAATGAGAAAAAAAAGTGCACTTCCCAAATGTGGCCTCTTAGCCCCCAAACACCATACAAACCCATGCATGGGTGGTATCACTGTACTCGGGAGATGTTGCTCAACACATATTGGGATATTTGATAGTGACGTATACCTGGAGGTATACATTTATACCTAAAGTACAATTTGTGTGAAAAAATACCAAAAAAACTACTACCACAAACTTTGGCAAAGGCTGGTGTTGGAATCTCATGCATGGAAAGGGTTAAAATGCTAGCATCTGAAATACATTGGGGTGTCTAGTTTTCAAAAATATATGGTTTGATAGGGTAAATTGAATTAGCCAGCTTCAAAGATGGTCCTATTAGGATATGGGTGCCACGCTCTACCCAGGTTGCGGAGCTGCATGTCTTTTGTTTCCCTGTCTTGCTGTGGTCCATTTCTGGATTTCTGCCATGAACCTCTGATTCCTTGATTCCAGTTCTACTCTTTGCTTCAGTTCTCTTTCCTTTATAAGGTATGCCCCACCTGTGTGTTCTGTTTGTCTCAGTCTGCAGGTATGTCTCTCTCTGATATGTGTTTGGATTTCATGTTTAGTTCCTCTGTAGGCAGGTTTTAGTGTTAGGACCCACTGTAAATTGGAGTACTTTGGCGTAGTGGTGGGCTAAGCATACTATGGCCATAAAATGTGACGGAATCTCCAATAGTTATCATATAGTCCTAGGCTAGTTCCTGTATTTATGTGTGTCAGTCTGTGATGTAACCTGTGGGGTATCCTGTCCTGTATCCCCAGTATAGGGGTGTACTGTCTTGTAACCCTGGTAGAGGGGTGTCCTGTCTTGTAACCCCCGGTAGAGGGGTGTCCGGTCTTGTAACCCCCGGTAGAGGGGTGTCCGGTCTTGTAACCCCCGGTAGAGGGGTGTCCGGTCTTGTAACCCCCGGTAGAGGGGTGTCCTGTCTTGTAACCCCCGGTAGAGGGGTGTCCTGTCTTGTAATCCCCGGTAGAGGGGTGTCCTGTCTTGTAATCCCCGGTAGAGGGGTGTCCTGTCCAATGTTCCCTCTAATTTTTCTTAGGGGGTGTGCGCAGAAAATGTATCTTGTGCAAAAATTTTCACACAGCAAAAATTTTGTGCGCACAATATGCTTCTGCAAATGTTACATTTAAATTGTTATTCTATATTTTTGGTACAGCTCGCTCATGGTTAATAACACTACATTATAGTGTGATAATGTAGTATTAGTTACACAACAGTATTACTTACTGTAATGTTTTTTTAAAGGTGAAATTCTCACTGCATAAGTAAATTACGAGCGAATCACGAGCGGAGGCTGCAGGCCGCATAAAGGATAAAAAAAAAATGGGAAAGACTGTTGTCCGCTGGGGCGTACCTAGAGTATTTGGCACCTGGGGCGGATCCTGTACGTGGGACCCCCACACACACACTTTAAAACTGCATAGCTTCTATCGTTAGGCAAACATTGACAGGGGTACAGCATAACTGTTATCATTATTTACTAAGGCAGACATTGACGGTGGTACAACATAACACCTATCACTATATACTGAGGCAGACATTGACGGTGTTACAGGATAACTGCTAGCATTATATACTGAGGCAAACATTGACGGTGGTACAGCATAACTGCTATCATTATATACTGAGGCAAACATTGACGGTGGTACAGCATAACAGCTAACATTATATGGTGAGGCAAACATTGACAGTGGTACATCATAACTGCTATCACTATATACTGAGGAAAACATTGACGGTGGTACAGAATAACTGCTATCATTATATACTGAGTGTCAGGAACCACTTTTTCGCTGCCTGAACCATGGATTTTTTATACCTGTGGTGTTTAAATCTGCTACCACTAGTGGCCACCCTCCAGCCTCTGGAGCACTCAGAACTCAGGTGTGCCTTGTTACCTGGGTTGAGCCCTAGTCAATACATCCAGCTGGGCCTTGTTACCTGGATTACCCTGCCTTTATGAACCTGCCCTGCCCTTCAGTCAGGGCCTTTGTATTGAAGTCTATGGACCTTTCTTCTGTGGCTCTGCACCTGTACTGTTCCTGGTTCCCTGCTTTGTGTCCTTCCAAGTGGATTCCCTGCTTTGTGTCCTTCCAAGCGGATTCCTTGCTTTGTGTCCTTCCAAGTGGATTCCCTGCTTTGTGCCCTTCCAAGCGGGCTCTGTGCCTTTCGTGCCCTTCCAAGCGGGCTCTGTGCCTTTCGTGCCCTTCCAAGCGGGCTCTGTGCCTTTCGTGCCCATCCAAGCGGGCTCTCTGCCTTTCATGCCCTTCCAAGCGGGCTCCCTGCCAAAAGACTTATTACCGGTATTTTATTTTGCCATACGTCCAGTTTCTTGCTTAGACTGTGTGACACAATGACCTGTCATACAAGGCCCCAAGGTAGTCAGAGATGGCTCCAGCCTGGCTGCCAAACAGGCAGGAACTCCATTGTTTAATTAATCCCATCAATAGGATTGCTGACTGGGGATTAAAGGTTGGGTTGAATACATGTATCTGTTAATTTATGTTAATGAAGTTCTGTGGCTATATGAGTCTATGTTTTACTACAATAAACTGTTCATTCCTGCTGTACTCAGTTCAAGGTAGTTGTGTCTATTTATTGGGTACACATAGCAGGGTTCCAAGGTGCGCATGCTGGCTGGTGCTGGAAGTGATTCTGGGGACAAGAGGAGGATACCTGTGGGTGATCTCTGGGAGTTACTACAGCTCTGTTGGTGAACTCGTTACAGACTGTATTACCCTTATTTGCTGGTCCTGTTATATACATAAAATACACTGCATTACCTGGATTTCTGCTTGTGGTGTCTTTGTTTGCATAATCATGCACCGTGGGTTACAGACCGAACCCCAAGTATCCCCTGCACATGGGCTCCTACCCGACCTGATCACCCGAGTCCTGACACTGAGGAAAACACTGACTGTGGTACAGCAGAACATCTATCACTATATACTGAGGCACGCACTGACGGTGGTACAGCATAACACCTATCACTATATTCAGAGGCACACATTGACCGTGGTACAACATAACACCTATATAAATTGAGCCAGACATTGACAATAATGCAGCATAACCCCAATCACTATATACTAAGCCAAACATTGATGTGGTGTA
The DNA here is from genome assembly GCF_027358695.1 of Spea bombifrons. Classification (NCBI taxonomy): domain Eukaryota; kingdom Metazoa; phylum Chordata; class Amphibia; order Anura; family Pelobatidae; genus Spea; species Spea bombifrons. The sequence goes on from NC_071089.1 coordinate 40,013,355, forward strand.
GGCCTATCACTTTAGTGTCTGGCCCAGGGGCGAACCTAGAGTATTTGGCACCTGAGGCGGATCCTGTATGTGGCACCCCCCCACACACACACACTTTAAAACTGCATAGCTTCTACCGTTATATACCGGCGCAGACACTGAAGGTGGTACAGCATTACTGTTATTATATACTGAGGCAGACATTGACGGTGGTACAGCATAACACCTATCACTATATACTGAGGCAGACATTGACGGTGGTACAGCATAACACCTACCACTATATACTGAGGCAGACAATGACGGTGGTACAGCATAACACCTATCACTATATACTGAGGCACACATTGACGGTGGTATATATATGATTGTTAACAGCAATCACATTCCTATCATGCCCAGGCATACCCAGATTCCAGGATGTACTCGCAGACTTGGCATGATAGGAGTATGATTGCCCTATCTAGCCCCTTCTCACTCCCTTCTCCCTATCTACCCCCTCCTAACTATCTACCCTCTCCATCTTTGAAGTTCACTTACCTTTCAGGAGTCCTGCGGTGGGGGTGCAAGGCCTCCGTCTCCCAGCTCTGCCACTGTATGGAACAGTATAGAGTGATGGGAGTTATGATGTACATTAGAGCATAATTATATAATGAAAAATACATTGGAAATGGTACAGCATAACACCTGTCACTCTCACACACTTGCCAATCCACACATATACCAATCCACACACATACCAATCCACTCACATACCAATCCACACACATACCAATCCACACACATACCAATCCACGCACATACCAATCCACGCACATACCAATCCACACACTTACCAATCCACACATATACCAATCCACACATATACCAATCCACACACAAACCAATCCACACATATACCAATCCGCACACATATACCAATCCGCACACATATACCAATCCGCACACATATACCAATCCGCACACATATACCAATCCACACATACCAATCCACTCTCACTCTGTCACTCTCACTGAATGCTTTCCTACCTTTCCTCTTTTCTCCTTACAGCTCCTTTTCCTCCTCTTTGCTCCTCTTCTTCAGTTCTTCTGTCTTCTTCTGGTTCAGAGGGCACGGACAGCTGTTGCCGCGCGGATCGCAAGGGAGTGGTATCGGAGGTCTTTAACAGACCTCCGGCTCCCTTGAGTGAAGGGAGATCCTTGAACCGGCTTAAAATCACTCAAGGGAGCCGGAGGTCTGTTAAAGACCTCCGATACCGCTCCCTTGCGAGCCTGCTTCTCCAGCGGCAGACATTACTGTCCGTCTCTGGAGGGGTGCCGGGTGCCGTATTTGCTCGATTATAAGACGACCCTGATTATAAGACGACCCCCCAAAATCTGAAAATAATTTAGGAAAAAAAGAAAAAGCCTGAATATAAGACGACACCAAAGGAAAAAAAGTTTTATCAGTAAATGTTAATTCATGTAAACTATTTTTTTTAATAAAAGCTATGATTGAGAAAAATATTTTTTTTGTTTTTATTTCCTTGTATTTTCCAACCTGCCCCCCAGTTACGCACATCTGCCCCCAGGCTTGCCACACCAATATGGCACTGTGGCCCATGATATGCCTTTTAACCCTCTATATGCCACTGTGCCCCATGGTATGCCTTTTGACCCCCTATGTGCCACTCTGCCTCCAGAGATGCCTTATACCCCTATATCCCATTCTGGCATTTAGGGGGTTAAAATGCATATTATGGGACAGAGTGGCATATAGGGAGGTATAAGGCATTCCAGGAAGCAGAGTGGCATTAAGGGAGTTAAAAGGCATTGTATAGAGCACTCTGCCTCCAGAAATGCCTTATACCCCTATATGCCACTCTGGCATTTAGGGGGTTAAAAGGCATATTATGGGGCAGAGTGGCATATAGGGAGGTATAAGGCATTTCAGGAGGCAGAGTGCTCTATTAAATGCCCCCTTAACGCCACTCCAGAAATGCCCTATGCCCCCATTTAACACACACACACCCTATACCCCCATTTAACTAACACACACACACACACACTCTCTCTCCCCCCCTTCCCCCTCTCTCACCCCTCTCAGCCCTCTCTTGCCGGTGCTTCCAGCCGGGGCAGCGGGTTGATGTCGCCTTCCGCTGCAGCCGGAAGGAGGTGGAGTTGGCAGCGGGGGTTTGTATGCGTCTGTCGCGTATGCTTTCCCCGGCTGTCAGAGATCAGAGTTCCCTGCACCGGTGTGGCACACGCAGACAACCCCCGCTTCTAGCCACACCTCCTTCCGGCTGCAGCGGACGTTGTCTACGCGGATCACGTAGACGTCAACCCGCTGCCCCGGCAATACAGCAGGAAGCACCGGTAAGTGTGTGTATGATGGGGGGGGGACGGGGTGAGACATTTGCTCGATTATAAGACGAGGTTTTTTCCAGAGCAAATGCTCTGAAAAATACCCCTCGTCTTATAATCGGGGTCGTCTTCTAATCAGACCCCAAAAAAATGGCTGGGGCCATGCTGCTTACCGGTCGCGAGCAGCGTCTCTTCCGTTAGAAGCAGGAGGACAGGAAGCTTGTAGCTTCCTCACAGAACTCTATCTCCCCCTCCCTACTCTGGGGGCGGGGCCAGAGAAGTTGCTGGTACAGCCGGTCCCCTGCAGAAGTCTTCGAGTGAGAGATCTGCAGTTCAGGTAAGGGGGTGGGGGAGGGTTTTTGGGTAAGTATGTGTGATTAATGTGTGAAGTATGTGTGATTAATGGAATGAATGAGTATTTAAATGTTTGTGAATGTGTGTTTGTGTGTGATAGCATGGATGTGTAAGGGGGGTGGGGGTTGTAGCATGGCATAGGGAGGCTGTAATCCCACTACTATCATCCCCAGGTTCCAGCATGTACTGGCTGCCTTGGCTTGATAGCAGCAATCAAACTCCTATCAAGCCAAGGCAGCCAGTACATGCTGGGTTAAAAGGCATATCATGGTGCTGAGTGGCATATAGGGGGTTAAAATGCATTTCTGGACCTCCAGAAATGCATTTTAACCCCCTATATGCCACTCAGCCCCATGATATGCATATATACCTCCAGAAATGCATTTTAACCCCCTATATGCCACTCAGCCCCATGATATGCCTTTTAACCCCCTATATGCCAGAGTGGCATATAGGGGTATAAGGCATATCATGGGGCAGAGTGGCAAATAGGGGGGGTATAAAGCATTTCTGGGGGCAGAGTGGCATAACTGGGGGGGGCAGGTTGGCAAATAAAAGGAAATTTAAAAAATATATTTACATGAATTAATATTTACTGGTAAAACTTTTTTTCCTATAGGGTCGTCTTATATTCAGGCTTTTTGTTTTTTTCCTAAATTAATATTTTGATTTTGGGGGGTCGTCTTATAATCGGGGTCGTCTTATAATCGAGCAAATACGGTATATATCAAATAACAGATGGAATAAGTATCTTGTGATAATACCCTTTTTATTGGACTAACAGAATTTTGGAATGACAAGCTTTCGGGAGCTCTTTCCCTTTCCCAAACATTGAATTCTATGTGTCGTTTTGCTCAGAAATGTTTTAGACTTGAGAAAGGGAGAAGAGCTCCCGAAAGCTTGTCATTCCAAAATTCTGTTAGTCCAATAAAAAAGGTATTATCACAAGATACTTATTCCATCTGTTATTTGATATTGACACCACTGGACTAATACGGCTACAACCTCTACTATATATATATATATATATATATATATATATATATATATATATATATATATATATATATATATATATATATATATATATATATATATATAGGGATGCACCGAAATGAAAATTCTTGACCTGAATATTTAGCATTCACTTGACTGAAACCGAAAATGACCCCCCCACACCTTTAAAAAAAAAAAAAACTTTTATTAAAAGTAACACACCAAAATTAGACAAATAACAATAATCAATAACAATATATATATATGATTAACAGCAATCACACTCCTTTTCATGCCCAGGTTCTAGCATGTACTGGTTTCTTCGGCATGATAGGAGTGGGATTGCTGCTATATATTAATATTGTTATCAAATTTTTCTGTTCAATTTTGGTGTGTTACTTACTTTTAATAAAGGTGTGGTTAACACACCAAAATTGAACAAAAAATATATAATTGCTAACAGCAATCTCACTCCCATCATGCTCAGGCAGCCAGTACATGCTGGAACCTGAGCATGATAGGAATATGATTACAGCCTCCCTATGCCATGCTATCCCCCCCACACACACTTACACACTTACACATCCATGCTATCACACACACACACTCATTCACAAACATTCAGTTTAAACTACAGCATAATTCACTCTCACGGAATGTTTTCCTACCTTTTCTCTGTCCATGACACTTTTCCTCCTCTTCGTTCTTCCTCTTCTGTGTCCTCTCCTTCCAGTGCAGTGGAGGCGGTGGGCGTGGCTTCAGTGCTGTGCGCCAGGATATGACATCAAATCCCGACGCACAGCATCAGTTGCCGCACGCATCGCAAGGGAGCAGGATCGGAGGTCTGCATTAACAGACCTCCCGCTCCCTTGATTTTTTTAAAGATGGTTAGAGGGAGATCCTTGATCTCCCCAACCAAGCTTGCTCCTCTAGCGGCGGACATTACTGTCCGTCTCTGGAGGGGTGCCGTGTGCACAACCAGTAGTGGACCCCCTCCCTTCGGTACGCTACTGGTTGTGCGCACAATTTTTGTTCGTGTGCGCTCCCTCTGAAAGCTATGTGCGAATAAATTTACAATTATTCATAAGACTTCTGAAATCTATGGTCTTTTTTGGTGAAACAGAACATTGTTTGAATCAAAACAGAAAGGCAATGAGTATGTTGAGTTGGATGACATTTGTTTGCAAGGAGTTTTTTGGAGATATCAGATGGTGCAAGAACAGTTTTTAAATTTCTGCCTGGCCAGGCATAACTTGCTCTATAGTGAGTTTTATATTTTACGCTCTTTTCTTGAATTGTCTATTGATTGTCTTTATTTTAGCCATTTATTCTTTGGGTTTATTAACCCCAATATTTTTGGTCTATTATTGTATGTTCTTAATGTCTTTTTGTTTTGTATGTATTTTTAATATCTTTAAGATCCTGTTGTAATGTCTTACATTAAATGTCACTGTGCTGCATGATTTATTTGTTGATTCACCATTGGTTACATTCTATAACTGTTTTTCCATGTATATATATATATATATATATATATATATATATATATATATATATGTGAATGCATCTTGTCCCTTGATTGCAAAATAAGAAATACTGACACCTATTTCTGAGAACCAAGAACATGAGATCCATTTCTTCCTGTAGCCTTGCATCAAACACAATCAAACTGAAACTGCCTATAAGCCTTCCTTTCCCATCAGTGGTCTGATATTGTGCCAGGTCTGGAAGTCTGGTTCTAAACACCCCAATGTTTCTTATGATTCATAACACTGTATGACTCTTATTTAAGGCTTGGATTCATTATTGTGTTGTTAGGAGCCTGATTTCGAAATGTAATCCGAATAATCTTAACAGAAAACTATTTTGGACTGCTAAACTATGTAACTGAAATTGTAATCTCATTTTGTAAAAAGAAAAATTTAATATTTCCTAATTTCAAACCAGGATAAAAAATCTGCATAGTTATTTCAATAGAATTCATTTGCTTTGCTAGATTTTATTTAACTTTTTTATGTGACTAAAAGTAATAGGTACCCACTAAAAGAAAGCAGTTTTGATCATGCTCATATTTAAATTACAGAGGCATTCAGTTTAGGGCTGCAACTAACGATTATTTTCATAATCGATTAGTTGAACGATTATTTTTTTCGAGTAATCGATTAATATGCAAATTTTTTGTTTACTTAAAATATAAACTTGTGTCATTAACACTTTTTTCTCTTTATCACAATGGAATTTGACCGACATTATTTCTCAAACTAAATTTTACCAAAATACCAAAAAAGTTTTCCTAGTAAATATTAATTCATGTAAACTTTAATATTTAACCCCTTAACGACAATCCACGTACATGTACGGGGTGATGATGCAATGCGTTAGTGACAATGCCCGTACATGTACGTGGTTGCGATATTTGCCAGTGATCGCGGCGTTTTCGCCGCGATCGGCGGCACTACGGTTTTCCTGGAAGCCTCACAAGTGAGGCTGTCCAGGCAAACAAAAAAAATGTTTTTCAAACCTTCCGATCACCGATATCGGCGGTTGAAACAACAGACCGGTGATGTAAATCACCGACTTGTTAAACACGCCCCCGAGCCCGATGCAAATCGGGTGAGGGTCATTCCAGGCTGCCTCTTCACAACCTAAGTGTATAGTAAAAAAATTGTAAAAAAAAAATTACAAAAAATAATATATAGTTACATGTAAAAATAATTCCCTACTGTCACGAAAAAAGTGCAAATGGATATATAGTGGGGCAAAAAAGTATTTAGTCAGCCACCAATTGTGCAAGTTCTCCTACTTAAAAAGATGAGAGAGGCCTGTAATGTTCACCATAGGTACACTTCAACTATGAGTGACAGAATGGGGGGAAATAATACAGGAAATCACATTTCTGATTTTTAAAGAATTTTTTTGCAAATTATGGTGGAAAATAAGTATTTGGTCAATAACAAAAGTTCATATCAATACTTTGTTATATACCCTTTGTTGGCAATGACAGAGGTCAAAGTCTTCACATGGTTTTCACACACTGTTGCTGGTATTTTGGACCATTCCTCCATGCAGATCTCCTCTAGAGCAGTGATGTTTATTTTCACCTCTAACAAAATTATTATATCAAAAAAATATAGCATTATTGATAATTCTCCTACTGTGATCTATGCATGAACAATATCCATACTGCTGTGTACAAAGCAGTGTACCTGAGAAAGTTAAGAGGAATAGGGTGTTACATAAGTAGACACAGGGTGTTGTGGACAGAATATCATTTCATAATACGGCCCACATGTGAAATCAGTGCAAAATTATGTATTGACAGAATGCAAAATAATGTTGAAAACTTGGTTGTACAACTTATTCCACCATTTGATGATAAAACATAAAAGACCAGCATCTCTTGGTTCTCAAGTGCATTTAATCTACCTTATTTGCTCGATTATAAAATGACCCTGATTATAAGACGACCCCCAAAATCTGAATATCAATTTATGAAAAAAAAAAATTTTTTGTAAAAGCTATGATTGAGAAAAATATTTTGTTTTTACTTCCTTTTTTTTCAACCTGCCCCCCCAGTTATGCACATCTGCCCCCTGGCTTGCCACTCTGCCCCAGAAATGCCTTATACCCCCTTTATGCCACTGTGCCCCATGATATGCCTTTTAACTCTCTAAATGGCACTGTACCCCCTGATATGCCTTTTGACCCCCTATGTGCCACTCTGCCTCCAGAATTGCCTTATATCCCTATATGCCACTCTGGCATTTAGGGGGTTAAAAGGCATATTATGGGGCAGAGTGGCATATAGGGGGGTTTAAGGCATGTCAGGAGGCAGAGTGGCGTATAGAGGGTTAAAAGGCATTTCTGGAGGCAGAGTGGCATTAAGTGGGTTAAAAGGCATTTCTGGGGCAGAGTGGCAAGCCAGGGGGCAGATGTGCATAACTGGGGGGGCAGGTTGAAAAAAAAAGGAAATAAAAACAAAATATTTTTCTCAATCATAGCTTTTACTAAAAAAAAAAAATCACATAGTTTACATTAACATTTACTGGTAAAACTTTTTTCACAGCTCACAGAGCACTCTGCTTCCAGGAATGGCTTATGCCCCCCATTTAACACTCCCTCCCTCCTCCAAACTTACAGGAGCATCTTAGTCCCCGGTGCCTAGTCCGGGCAGCGTGTAGAGCTCTACGCGATTCGCGTCCATTGCACAGACCTTCCCCAGCTGTCAGAGATCACGGGGAACCTCCTGGTCATTTTGTTTGTCCTCCTCAATGCTGCCTGACAATTACAAACTCCATTTAAAAAGTTTATTGAACCACTACAGTTGCCCATAAACAGTCCCGCCATTCTTTCAAAGCCCTTACCTTTGTATTACATCACAGTTGGCTGGCCGCCTACAGCCACGCTCATCACAAGTACATCACAAACAAATGTGTATATATAAGAGGGTATAAGACATATATAGTGGCATAAGGCATATCTGGTGGGTGGAGTGGCATACCAGGGGGCAGAGTGGCATATAGAGGGGTATAAGACATATCTGGGGAAGATGTGCATAAGTGGGGGCCGGATTGGCAAATAAAAGGAGATAAAAACAAGAAATGCATTTTTTACATGTGAATTAATGTTAACTAGTAAAACTTTCTTTCTATAGGGTAGTCTTATATTCAGTGTTTTCTTTTTTTCCTAAATTAATATTCAAATTTTGGGGGGATCCTCTTATAATCAAGCAAATACGTAAGTGATAAAAAACAAAACTGTACGTGAACACAGCTGATCACAAGCAACACGCCACATCACATGGACATTTCTTGCACATTGTATGCAAGTAAGAAAAATTGTACACACCTGATTACAATCACAGCAAAACACCCAGACACAATTACTGCAACAGTCCTCATCACAAGCACAGGAGCACACCTCATCACTAGCACGGCAGCAGACCTCTTCACAAGCATGCAGCAGCACACTACATCACAAGTACATTACATACACTGATTAGCCAAGAAAGTGATAAGGGAAAGAGAGGGAGTAGATAGTGAGAAAGGGGATGGAGAGGGGTTAGAAAGCGATAAGGGAGGGAGAGGGGGTAGATATTGAGGAAGAGGGTAGTAGGGAAAGGGGAGGGAGAGGGGTTAGAAAGCGATAAGGGAGGGAGAGGGGTTAGAAAGCGATAAGGGAGGGAGAGGGGGTAGAAAGTGATAAGGGAGGGAAAGGGGGTAGATAGTGAGGAAGAGGGTAGTAAGAATATTGAAATATGTAAAGAGTGTGAAATGTGTGGATGCATTGGGTGAATGAGGGAGAGCATGAGTTAATATGTGGATGAATTGTCTGGATGAGGGAGAGCATGAGTTAATATGAAGATGCATTGTCTGAATGAGGGAGAGCATGAGTTAATATGTGGATGAATTGTCTGAATGAAAGTGTGTTTCATTGTGTGTATCATAGATGTATAATTGTGGAAGGGCAAAGATGGCACTAGCAGGATGTTTGAGCCTTGGGGACCATGATGGCACAGGCAGGGTGTATATGGGACAAAGACGGAACAGGCCGCGCTGTTTGGGGACAAAGTTGACTTGTGCTGGGCTATTTGGGGACAAAGATGGCAAATGGCTTTGGGGTGTGCAACCTGTGATCTATGCCTGTAATTTAGGGGGTTTTATCTATACCTTTAATGCGGAGATTTTGTGTGAATTCCAATTGATCTATACCTGCAAAGCTGGGTTTTTGTGTTATTCTGTAGATCAATATCTGCTATGCTTCCATACATTATTTATGTATACCTGCAAATACAGGGTTTGTATGTCTTATTCAGTTGATTAAGACCTGCAATGCTGTTTCCATGTATTTATTTGATCTACACCTGCAATGCTACGTTTTATATATTATTATTGTATACCTGCAAATACAGGATTTGTATGTCTGATTCTGTTTATTTGATATATACCTTCAGTGCTGAGATCACAAGTGAATTTCAATTGATCTATACACGCAAAGCTGAGTTTGTGTATTAATGTGTTGATCTATACCTGCTATCGACAGCAGGGACTAATATTTATATATATATCGGCAACTGGGGCTAATATTAATATATATGTGCAGCAGGAGCTAATATTTACATATATATATATATATATATATATATATATATATATATATATATATATATATATATAGTCAGCAGGGTCTAATATTAAAGACTGCCAGTTGTTATTTTGAAATCATATTTCAATTTCAAGAGATGAAAACTTATTATGTAGTTAAAAATGCATGTCTAGCGTGTATATGCGATGGGGCCATCACATACCGTATTTGCCCAAATATAGGCCGCACTCCCCCCCCACTTTAAATCTTTAAAGTGGGGGTGCGGCCTATATTCAGGGTTTAGCGCAGGAATGCGCAATTCGTATCGCCTGACGCCCGGGACATGCAGTTCCAGGTGCCGGGCAGGCAGCAGGGTTAGGACCCAGCAGATGCGAGCGTAAACAACCTCCGTCCCTCCACGTGTATCGCGCAGATGTCCCCTGCCCCGCTAGACACCAGGGAGACTGCATTGGTAAGTCTAGGGGGGGCATATCTAGGGAGCAGAGTGGCAGCATATCTCGGGGGGGGACATCACAGACCAATTTTGCCTCAGTGAAAGCAAGGAAGGTGCACTTGTAATTTTCATGTAGTGCAATAAATTGTTAATTAAAAGCGTTAAGCTAAATTTATTTTGTTTAAAGCATTAAGTGTTTTTAATGGGCTATTGTAAATAAAGAAATTTGGAAGATACTCTGCCTGCCATTCGTTTGTATCCAGCAGATGACCGGTTTTTAAAAGTTTGAGGTGGTTTTAATAGTTCCAGGATTCCTGAGATACAGGTTATCTTAAAGGCGCAGTACCTACTACAATCTTGTGAGTGTGGCACAACTAGTGGGGGCTGTTTTAAACCTTTTAAACGTTATTGCACCATTTGTGGTTTTTATTCTTTTTACAGAGTATATTTAAAGCTGTATCCCCAGAATTTGTTCTGTTTTTCCATATATCAATACAGGTGTCCTGATTTCAGAAATACCTAATTTATATAGATTTTCCACACTTTCCCAGCACCAGGGAACATACTATAAGGCAGGGGCGTCCAACATGCGGCCCGCGGGCCAAATGCGGCCCGCGAGACCTCGAGGTGCGGCCCGTGTTAGATCGGCAGCCAGGGCAACCGATCTTACGCGAGCCGCACCTCAAGCCCTGCTACTTACTTGTGGGAGGGTCTTCTGGACTGCACAGAGGAAGCGGAGTTCATGTGACATCCTACTTCCTCTGTGCTTTAGCAGAGAAGGCAGAGGGAGGCTGCGCCCCCTGCTGAAGTCTGTAAGCGGCATCGAGGAGCTGCAGTGCAGGTAAGGGGGTGGGGAGGGTGTTTGAATGAGTGTGTGTGATTGAGGGAATGAATCTGTGAATGAATGATTATATGAATAAATGAGTGTGTGTGTGTGTGTGTGTGTGATAGCATGGATGTGTAAGTGCTGGAACCTAGGCATGATGGGACTGTGATTGCTGTTAGCAATCACACTCCTATCATGCCAAGTCAGCCAGTACATGCTAAAAACCTGGCCAGCTGCCCCCCCTTGTGTATTGATGCTGCCAGCAGTATGGGGTCTGCACTTACAGCCACCCTGTACCAGCATGTACTGGCTGACTTGGCATGATAGGAGTGTGATTGCTAACAGCAATCACAGTCCCATCATGCCTAGGTTCCAGCATTTACTGGATGGATGTGTAAGTGCTGGAACCTAGGCATGATGGGACTGTGACTACTGTTAGCAATCACACTCCTATCATGCCAAATCAGGCAGTACATGCTGAAACCTAGCTAGCTGCCCCCTTGTGTAGTGATGCTGCCAGCAGTATGGGGTCTGCACATCACTTACAGCCACCCTGTACCAGCATGTACTGGCTGACTTGGCATGATAGGAGTGTGATTGCTAACAGCAATCACAGCGAGCACAGTCCCATCATGCCTAGGTACCAGCATTTACTGGTTGCCTGGGTTGCCAGCATTTACTGGTTGCCAAGTCATATTGCTAATTTTGTCCAGTTGTGTGTTACCTACTTTTATTAAAAATGTGAGTTTTTATTATTATTTTTAAAGGTGGGGGCCATTTTCGGTTTTGGCTAAGTGAACCCTGAATGTTTTGGTCCAGAATTTTCATTTTAGTTCATCCCTAGAATAAATCTAGGAAATCCTGAATTTGTAGTCGCAAAACTTTCTAGGCCCAGAAATCAGTGAGAGGAAGAGTAAAGGTTTTGTGTCATTTTACTTTATTTTAATCTGCATATTTTATTAAAGGCCATATTTTTTGTCACAGTGAAAAATGAGCGCGGCCCGCGCACGTATACAATTCTGATGAAGTGGCCCACTGCAGAAAAAACTTGGACACCCCTGCTATAAGGTGTACATTTTTTGTAGAATTTTTATGCTTATGGCTTTACAGGTTTGGTTGTTGTGAACGGGGGCAGGAGGGTTATACTGGGTATATGTTTGCTAGGGGTTTTTTTTTACATTTTTTATGATTATTATCTTTTTCATATATTGTTTTTAAAAAAATGTATTTTATTTTTTTATTTTTTATATATATATATTTTTTTTAAAAAATGGTTAGAGGTCCTCTTAGGGACCTCCTGAACATGTTATTAATGCCAGTGATGTCACAATGACATCACTTAGCTCACTTTATTTTTTTTTATTATTATTATTTATATTATTATTTTAATGATTTTTTTATTATCATTTTTTAAATGAATAAAGGTTTTTTTTTTCTCCTTCTCTGCTTCAGGACGGGAGGGCGGGTGAGAGACATGGTTTCTCACTCCCCTCCCCGCAATACCCCAGCACTGATCACACTGTGATCTCTATGCAGGTCCTCACAGACGTGCATAGAGATCGCAGCGTCTGTGCCTCATCGGAGGACAGGATATCCCCTGCATCCCCTCCAATGAACTTCCGGGTTACGTCAGCAGTAACGCGATCACGTGATCGGGCATTTTAAAATGTAACAGATTTCTGGCTTTCATGCCGGAAGCTGTTACATCAGATCAGACAGCAGAAAGCCGGCGATGCCGGCTTCTGCTGTCAGGGGGGAGTCCAGGCTGTCAAACGACAGCCTGATCTCCCGTGCAGCGGCAGGGATGTGTCCCTGACGCTGCAAGACGGGCTGGACGTACCGGTACGTCCATAGGGGATTCTTGGAATGCGTTTTTCGGACGTACCGGTACGTCCATAGGGGATTGAAGGGCTTAATATACATATACACACTCAATGCAAGTGTGTCCATATAAAGTCTATGAAGTCTATCACTGCTCTGGTGTCTCTCCTCACGGCAAGTAAGTAACAAGAGATTTCCACATTTCACACTTTACAAGGGGACAGCTCATTTCACTTTGCGGTTGATAGATTTGTATGTTTTAAACAAATATTTTATGTGTTTTATTTTTGCAGGTAAATAATTGTATGCATTGTAAAGTACTTGCAAAGTCCTTGCTGGGACTTTGTGGGGCATTACATTACGCCTTTACCCTTTACTACATTTAAGTATAAATATTGCTCCACAGGTGCCAGTAAATGGCATAACAAGCAGCACTCAAATCAAGGCGGAAGAGTAACAGAAAGATAACCACTATGTCATGAGCTTGATAAGAAATATACTGAGTTACAGTACATAATAGTCACCTTCCGAAAGTCCCTATTACACTTTTTTCTAGCATCTTAACCTATTGCAGAAAATTTGCCCTCAGACTATAGGGCTCTCAGAGATGTACTATCTACATTACAAGCTCTACATGTTTATATAAAAGGTGCGCCGTAGTTAAGTCAGAGGTTAAGGAGAAACACAGAAAAAACAAGCATGATTAATAAATTAGCCAGTATATACAGTTCCTGCCGCCGGAAATACTGGCTCCAGCAATTCATGTTGAGTGAGATAAGGAAAGAGAGCATTGAAGTGTGGCCGGAAGACTTTAATTGCCAACAGTGGAGTATATATAAAAATCCATAGTGCATTGTTTTGGAAGTATCCTTGTACACAACTAGGCTTGAGACAGAAATATATAGGAACTGTGCCTATACAGTGCGTTGTAAGAAAACTGATTCCAAACAGGTTTGGCTTTTCAGGAGATGTTGCTGAACACATATTGGGGTGTTGTTTGAGATGAACCAGGAGCTGTAAATTGATACCTTAAGTAAAATGTGTGTGTGGGGGGAGTACAAAGTTTGACAAAAGTTGCAAGGAAATAGTTAAAATACTAGCATTTGGGGTGTCTAGTTTTCAAACATTTACGGTTTGATAGGGGTAAATTGGACTGATTCTGCTTCAAAGACGTCCCAAGCTACTTGTACGTATTACCCTATAACTTAAACCTGATAGCTTTAACTATTAAAAACATAGAAACATTGGGTATTTCAAATAAAGGTATGAACAAGTCCCTGTTTCAAATCTTCACCATACTTTAAAGTGGAAATAGAAATATGCTAAAAATAATGGCATCTAAAGAAAGCACCCGTTCTTGTCTTTAAATTGTTACGAAGGGTGCCAAAAATAAAAAACAGCTCTGTCCTCAAGGGGTTAAAGTGTGTTTTTCCCAAACATTAGATGAAGCACTTCTACAGGTGTCAGGAACCACTTTTTGCTGCCTGAACCATGGCTTTTTCATACCTGTGCCATTTACATCTGCTACCACTAGTGGCCACCCTCCGCCCTCTGGAGCACTCAGAACTCAGGTGTGCCTTGTTACCTGGGTTGAGCCCTAGTGAATACATCCAGCTGGGCCTTGTTACCTGGATTGCCCTGCCTTTATGAACCTGCCCTGCCCTTCACTCAGGGCCTTTGTATTGAAGTCTATGGACCTTCCTGCTGTGGCTCTGCACCTGTACTGTTCCTGGTTCCCTGCTTTTGTGTCCTTCCAAGTGGACTCCCTGCTTTTGTGTCCTTCCAAGTGGACTCCCTGCTATTGTGTCCTTCCAAGTGGACTCCCTGCTATTGTGTCCTTCCAAGTGGACTCCCTGCTATTGTGTCCTTCCAAGTGGACCCCCTGCTATTGTGTCCTTCCAAGTGGACTACCTGCTATTGTGTCCTTCCAAGTGGACTACCTGCTATTGTGTCCTTCCAAGTGGACTCCCTGCTATTGTGTCCTTCCAAGTGGACTCCCTGCTATTGTGTCCTTCCAAGTGGACTCCCTGCTATTGTGTCCTTCCAAGTGGACTCCCTGCTATTGTGTCCTTCCAAGTGGACTCCCTGCTATTGTGTCCTTCCAGGTGGACTCCCTGCTATTGTGTCCTTCCAGGTGGACTCCCTGCTATTGTGTCCTTCCAAGTGGACTCCCTGCTATTGTGTCCTTCCAAGTGGACTCCCTGCTTTTCGTACCCTTCCAAGCGGGCTGTGTGCCTTTCGTACCCTTCCAAGTGGGCTGTGTGCCTTTTGTACCCTTCCAAGTGGGCTGTGTGCCTTTTGTACCCTTCCAAGTGGGCTGTGTGCCTTTTGTACCCTTCCAAGTGGGCTGTGTGCCTTTTGTGCCCTTCCAAGCAGGCTCTCTGTCTGTCGCGCCCTTCCAAGCGGGCTCCCTGCCAAAAGACTTATTACCTGTATTCTATTTTGCCATACGTCCAGTTACTTGCTTAGACTATTACCCTTGTTTGCTGGTCCTGTTATATACATAAAATACACTGCTTTACCTGGATTTCTGTTTGTGGTATCTTTGTTTGCATAATCATGCACCGTGGGTTACATACTGAACCCCAAGTATCCCCTGCGCATGGGCTCCTACCCGACCTGATCACCCGAGTCCTGACAGAATACAAAGGCCATTACAAGGAGTCAGCGGGGTTACTTTCAGTAATCAAAGTGATAGGAGAATGCTTGCTTGAACTGTGCAAATCATTAATGCAAATCTGGGACTCCAACTCCAATCACTCTCATGAAGACCATTCACCTACACCTGCTACAGCACCTGAGAAATCCAAGAAGCCTGTTACCAGAATTAAAAAGGTATCTTCTAGGAAACGTGAACCCCTTACCGCAACCGAATTGCAACAAAGGCGTGATGAGGAATCTTGCTTTTACTGTGGCAAAAAGGGACACTGGATCACTCAATGTCCTCTGAAACCAGCTAAACCCTCTGCAACCCACACCAACAAACCCCAGGCCCAGGAACCTGCATGTGACAACAGCAACGCATCAAAGCTGGAGCACACCTTATCTCTTCCCCAACCTGGTGATCCTGGGGTTAACCAATCCACAGTACCTGGAACTTCTGCACCATCTGTAGCCATGTCGGATGACCTCCAGACCATCTCTGATGAAACTGACTGGTCTGATATGGACAGTGTGTCTTCAGATGTTTCTGTTGCTGATACAACGGACACACCCGCAATTGATCACCCCACGGCTGTTTCTGCAGTTGGGACCACCACTCCCATCACTCCCAGGAATAAGAATCGTAGACCCCAAACAGCAAAACACTCCTTAGGGGCTCCTGGTTACATCCTAGCATCTGACGGGACAATTGTGCATCGTAAAGAACTTAACCGTTACGAGCAACAGCTGCGTGAACAGAAGTCTGTTAAGCCTGCCACTCCAGCCTTGAACCAGTGCAGTTCGGTTACTACCCCCCGGCACCCAGAGGTGCCTTGGGTACAGGGCAGCTTCGTGACCCCTGGTGCATGGACAGCCAAGAAAGAGGGAGTACGGAACCGTGCCATCATGTCTATGTATCCAGCAGCCAATACCACTATGTCTTACAACTGCACTGCAGATGACCTTTCCTCAGACTGTGTCATTGCCTCTAACGCAACTGTAGTAAGAAAGGAGGACCTGCACGTATTTGAAAAAGCTCTACGTGCTAGGACTAAGTGTTCTTACCACAGGTTTTGATACTGCCTCTCTACAGTCCCAGGAGCACCCGGAGGCTGCTCCTTGGGGAGGGGGTACTGTCAGGAACCACTTTTTGCTGCCTGAACCATGGCTTTTTCATACCTGTGCCATTTACATCTGCTACCACTAGTGGCCACCCTCCGCCCTCTGGAGCACTCAGAACTCAGGTGTGCCTTGTTACCTGGGTTGAGCCCTAGTGAATACATCCAGCTGGGCCTTGTTACCTGGATTGCCCTGCCTTTATGAACCTGCCCTGCCCTTCACTCAGGGCCTTTGTATTGAAGTCTATGGACCTTCCTGCTGTGGCTCTGCACCTGTACTGTTCCTGGTTCCCTGCTTTTGTGTCCTTCCAAGTGGACTCCCTGCTATTGTGTCCTTCCAAGTGGACTCCCTGCTATTGTGTCCTTCCAAGTGGACTCCCTGCTATTGTGTCCTTCCAAGTGGACTCCCTGCTATTGTGTCCTTCCAAGTGGACTCCCTGCTATTGTGTCCTTCCAAGTGGACTCCCTGCTATTGTGTCCTTCCAAGTGGACTCCCTGCTATTGTGTCCTTCCAAGTGGACTCCCTGCTTTTCGTACCCTTCCAAGCGGGCTGTGTGCCTTTCGTACCCTTCCAAGTGGGCTGTGTGCCTTTTGTACCCTTCCAAGTGGGCTGTGTGCCTTTTGTACCCTTCCAAGTGGGCTGTGTGCCTTTTGTGCCCTTCCAAGCAGGCTCTCTGTCTGTCGCGCCCTTCCAAGCGGGCTCCCTGCCAAAAGACTTATTACCTGTATTCTATTTTGCCATACGTCCAGTTACTTGCTTAGACTATTACCCTTGTTTGCTGGTCCTGTTATATACATAAAATACACTGCTTTACCTGGATTTCTGTTTGTGGTATCTTTGTTTGCATAATCATGCACCGTGGGTTACATACTGAACCCCAAGTATCCCCTGCGCATGGGCTCCTACCCGACCTGATCACCCGAGTCCTGACAACAGGACTCTTTAGTGGTCAAGTCTATCTAGCCTCATTTTTTTTACTTGTCTCATTTTTGGTCATTTATCTCGAATGCTTGCTGCCCATCAAACAAGAGGGTTGGTTAAAAAAAATCACACAAAAAACAGAAGAAAACGGTTTTATGATTTAATGGTACATATGTAGCTTTACACAGGATCATACACAAAGCATTAAGAGCTGTATCTGGCTTATAGTATCTCACAAAAGTGAGTACACCCCTCATATTTTTGTAAATATTTTATTATATAGTTTCATGTGACAACACTAAAGAAATGACACTCTGCTACAATGTAAAGTAGTGAGTGTACAGCCTGTATAAAAGTGACCAAAGGTGGCCAGTTAAATTTACCCATTCAAACCATATATTTTATTAAAAAGGGTATTTCATATGCTGGTATTTTAACACTTATGTGCACTTATTCTACCACAACCTTTGTCAGTTTGTGGTAGTCTTTTTTGTGAATAAAATTACAGCTACAGGTATTTGTCACTTAATCTAAAAGATGAGAATTGGTACTGTGTTAGCCGTAGAATTACAGGAGATAAGTGGAGTTTGAATGATACCTTTATTGGCTAACTGAGTAAATATAAATTGCAAGCTTTCAAGACCTCTCAGGTCCCTTCATCAGGCATGTTATACAACAATGTGAAAGTCTCCCCTTAGTTTCTGGAGCCGTTTCTGGAGCCCCCCAATCTTAAACAACTGATAACCAGGAGTGCCCTGAACAAGTCCACAAAAAATGGCACTTTTCCCTGCCTACAAGGAAGGTGTAAAACATGCACACACATCCACACTGTGGACATGGTGCCTGTACCAAATTCCAATACACTCCATAGGATCAATGGTGCCTTCTCCTGCAAATCTTCTAATTTGGTATACCTTATTATGTGTGCAAAGTGTCCAACAGCCCTCTATGTGGGTGAAACAGGCCAGCCATTGCATAAAAGGTTTAATTCACACAGATTCAACATCAACAACAAGAGAGCAGAGACACCGGTGGGAGAACGATTTTGCCAAAATGGACATAGCATCAGTGACATCAGACTGGTTGTATTAATGGGACTTTTCAAAACTCAGAGGGAGAGAAAAATATGGGAGGTTAAATTAATACTTAAATTTAACTCTTTAAATGCTGGCCTCAACTGGGATAGGGAATTTGTATCCCATTATCACTTTGTAGATTAACAAACCAGACATGCACACAACCTGAACCCATTAGAGTTGTGAATACCTCATGATACCAGTGTTCCCTCTAAGCTGTGCGCTTGTGCACGCGCACATAGCTTTCAGAGGGAGCGCACACGAACAAATATTGTGCGCACAACCAGTAGCGTACCGAAGGGGTGCGGTCTGCTACTGGTTTTGCGCACGGCACCCCTCCAGAGGCACCCCTCCAGTAATGTCCGCCGCTAGAGGAGCAAGCTCGGTTGGGGAGATCAAGGATCTCCCTCTAACCGTCTTTAAAAAAATCAAGGGAGCTGGAGGTCTGTTAATGCAGACCTCCGATCCTGCTCCCTTTCGATGCGCGCGGCAACTGATGCTGTGCGTCGGGATTTTATGTCATATCCCGGCGCACAGCACTGAAGCCACGCCCACCGCCTCCACTGCAAAGGAAGGAGAGGACACAGAAGAGGAAGAACGAAGAGGAGGAAAGGTGACAGGTAGGAAAACATTCTCTGAGAGTGAATTAGTAAGTGAGTGAGAGTGATAGGTGTTATGCTGTAGTTTAAACTGAATGTGAATGAGTGTGTGTGATAGCATGGATGTGTAAGTGTGTGGGGGGGGATAGCATGGCATAGGGAGGCTGTAATCATATTCCTATCATGCTCAGGTTCCAGCATGTACTGGCTGCCTGAGCATCATAGGACTGCTGTTAGCAATTCTATATTTTTTTGTTCAATTTTGGTGTGTTAACCACACCTTTATTAAAAGTAAGTAACACACCAAAATTGGACAGAAAAATTCGAAAACAATATTAATGTATATATATATGATTGCTAACAGCAATCCTACTCCTATCATGCCCAAGCAACCAGTACATGCTAGAACCTGGTCATGATAGGAGTGTGATTGCTGTTAATTGCTGTATTTGCTCGATTATAAGACAAGGTTTTTTTCAGAGCAAATGCTCTGAAAAATACCCCTCGTCTTATAATCGGGGTCGTCTAATAATCAGACCTCAAAGTCTGACTATGAGACGACTAAGATCCAGATCCTGTCTCAACCCCCCCAGCCCCACTTACTGGTACTTCAGAGTCCCCGGTGTGCAGCTGGGGCAGCGTGTAGATGTCTACGCGATTCGCGTAGACAACTTCCGCTGCAGCCGGAAGGAGGTGTGGCTAGCAGCGGGGGTTGTCTGCGTGCATCACGCAGACCTTCCCCGGCTGTCAAAGATCAGAGTTCCCCGCACCGGCACGGGGAACTCTGATCTCTGACAGCCGGGGAATGTCTGCGCGATGCACGCAGACAACCCCCGCTGCTAGCCACGCCTCCTTCCGGCTGCAGCGTGAGTCTACACGCTGCCCCAGCTACATGACAGGAGACTCAGAAGTACCGGTAAGTGGGGCGGGGGGGAGTGTTAAATGGGGGGCATAAGGCATTTCTGGAGGCAGGGTGCTCTGTGAAATGCCTTTTAACCCCCTTAATGCCACTCTGCCTCCAGAAATGCTTTTTTAACCCTCTATACGCCACTCTGCCTCCTGAAATGCCTTAAACCTCCCTTTATGCCACTCTTCCCCATAATATGCCTTTTAACCCTCTAAGTGCCAGAGTGGCATATATGGTTAAAAGGCATATCATGGGGCACAGTGGCATTTAGAGGGTTAAAAGGCATATCATGGGGCACAGTGGCATATAGGGGGTATAAAGCATTTCTGGGGCAGATGTGCATAACTGGGGGGCAGGTTGGAAAATAGAAGGAAATAAAACCAAAATATTTTTCTCAATCATAGTTTTTATTAAAAAAATAGTTTACAATAGTTTTAACTTTTTTCCTATAGGGTCGTCTTATATTCAGGCTTTTTCTTTTTTCCTAAATTAATATTAAGATTTGGGGGGTCGTCTTATAATCAGGGTCGTCTTATAATCGAGCAAATACGGTATATATATATATATATATATATATATATATATATATATATATTTTTTTTTTTGATATATATATATATATATATATATATACCGTATTTGCTCGATTATAGGAGGACCCCGATTATAAGACGACCCCCCAAAATCAAAATATTAATTTAGGAAAAAAACAAAAAGCCTGAATATAAGACGACCCTATAGGAAAAAAAGTTTTACCAGTAAATATTAATTCATGTAAATATATTTTTTAAATTTCCTTTTATTTGCCAACCTGCCCCCCCCCAGTTATGCCACTCTGCCCCCAGAAATGCTTTATACCCCCCTATTTGCCACTCTGCCCCATGATATGCCTTATACCCCTATATGCCACTCTGGCATATAGGGGGTTAAAAGGCATATCATGGGGCTGAGTGGCATATAGGGGGTTAAAATGCATTTCTGGAGGTCCAGAAATGCATTTTAACCCCCTATATGCCACTCAGCCCCATGATATGCCTTTTAACCCAGCATGTACTGGCTGCCTTGGCTTGATAGGAGTGTGATTGCTGCTAACAGCAATCACACTCCTATCAAGCCAAGGCAGCCAGTACATGCTGGAACCTGGGGATGATAGTAGTGGGATTACAGCCTCCCTATGCCATGCTACAACCCCCACCCCCCTTACACATCCATGCTATCACACACAAACACACATTCACAAACATTTAAATACTCATTCATTCCATTAATCACACATACTTCACACATTAATCACACATACTTACCCAAAAACCCTCCCCCACCCCCTTACCTGAACTGCAGATCTCTCACTCGAAGACTTCTGCAGGGGACCGGCTGTACCAGCAACTTCTCTGGCCCCGCCCCCAGAGGAGGGAGGGGGAGATAGAGTTCTGTGAGGAAGCTACAAGCTTCCTGTCCTCCTGCTTCTAACGGAAGAGATGCTGCTCGCGACCGGTAAGCAGCATGGCCCCAGCCATTTTTTTTGGGTCTGATTAGAAGACGACCCCGATTATAAGACGAGGGGTATTTTTCAGAGCATTTGCTGTGGAAAAAACCTCGTCTTATAATCGAGCAAATACGGTATATATATATATATATATATATATATATTATTTACAATATTGTTTTTTTTTTGTCTTATTTTGGTGTGTTACTTTTAATAAAAGTGTTTGTTTTTGTTTTTCAAGGTGTGGGGGGTCATTTTCGGTTTCAGTCAAGTGAATGCTAAATTTTCAGGTCCAGAATTTTCATTTCGGTGCACCCCTATATAGATTATATATATATATATATATATATATATATATATATATATATATATATATATATATATAATAGATACTAGGCCAGACACTAAAGTGGTAGGCCTACACCACATCAATGTTTGTTTTAGTATATAGTGATTGGGGTTATGCTGCATTATTGTCAATGTCTGGCTCAATGTATAGTGATAGGTGTTATGTTGTACCACGGTCAATGTGTGCCTCAGTATATAATGATAAATGTTCTGCTGCACCACTGTCAGTGTTTGCCTCAGTATATAATGATAGCAGTTATGCTGCACCACCGTCAATGTGTGCCTCAGTATATAGTGATAGGTGTTATGCTGTACCACCGTCAGTGCGTGCCTCAGTATATAGTGATAAATGTTCTGCTGTACCACTGTCAGTGTTTGCCTCAGTATATAATGATAGCAGTTATGCTGCACCACCATCAATGCTTGCCTCAGTATATAGTGATAGCAGTTATGCTGTACCACCGTCAATGTTTGCCTCAGTATATAATGATAGCGGTTATGCTGTACCACCGTCAATGTTTGCCTCAGTATATAACGATAGCAGTTATGCTGTAACACCGTCAATGTCTGCCTCAGTATATAGTGATAGGTGTTATGTTGTACCACCATCAATATCTGCCTTAGTAAATAATGATAACGGTTATGCTGTACCCCTGTCGATGTTTGCCTAATGATAGAAGCTATGCAGTTTTAAAGTGTGTGTGTGGGGGTCCCACGTACAGGATCCGCCCCAGGTGCCAAATACTCTAGGTACGACCCTGCGGACAACAGTTTTTCCCAAATTTTTTTTTATCCTTTATGCGGCCTAGAGCCTCCGCTCGTGATTCGCTCATAACTTACTTATGCAGTGAGAATTTCACATTTAAAAAAAATTACAGTAAGTAATACTGTTGTGTAACTAATACTACATTATCACACTATAATGTAGTGTTATTAACCATGAGCGAGCTATACCAAAAACAGAGAATAGCAATTTAAATTTAACATTTGCAGAAAGCATATTGTGCGCACAAAATTTTGGCTCTGCACAAGAGAAATTTTCTGTGCAAACCACCTAAGAAAAATTAGAGGGAACATTGCCTGACACCTCCTTTTATGACTCCAATCCACCTCTGATTTTAACACTATTGACTGATCAAAGAACCTTGCCTTAGACATTTTGATGTTATCCCACTTGTAACCATGTTATTTGACTGATACTTAAAGAGAGGTCTTTCACATTGTTGTATAACATGCCTGATGAAGGGACCTGAGAGGTCTTGAAAGCTTGCAATCTATATTTACTCAGTTAGCCAATAAAGGTATCATTCAAACTCCACTTGTCCCACTTAATCTATGAAGCCAACCAATTCAATTTACCCCATCAGACCATATGTTTTTGAAAACACAAAATAAATTACTACCACAAAGTTTGACAAAGGCTGGTAGTAAAATAAGTGAATGAGAAGTGTTAAAAGTTTATATATATGGTTTGATGAGGGAAAATTGAATTGGCCGACTTCAAAGATGTCCCAAATAGGACATGGGGACAGGAACCCGTGATTAAAAAAAGGTTTTGAAATAACAAAACACTACTTGTACTTATTCTACCATAATTTGCAAAACATGAGATTGGGTATTTCTAAACGCAGGACAAATAGTAGAGATCTATTTAGCATTTTCTTTCATTAGCTTTTATAGATTAATTAAAGTTTTTTTCCAATACAAGTAAGAAAAGGTGCTTTTTTTCACAATTTATATTTTTATAGGAAATCAGATATGACCAAAATAATGGTATCCAAAGAAAAACCTTCTTGTTCTGAAAAATACTCCAATATAAACTTGTGTGGGTAAACTAAATAAGAGAGAAGAAAATTACAGCTAAACACAAGCACCACAAAAATGTTAAACCAGCCTTGGCCATGAAGGCAGGGGCGGGCTGGGCCGGGGGGCAGGGGGGCAATTGCCCCCCAGGCTGCCCTAAATCCGGGCAGGTGGGCTGGACGGACGACCGGCAGACGAGCATTCAATGTTTAGTTAAAAACTAAGCGGCCGCGAGCAGGATTGAATGCGGCCGTCATGCGTACCTGGCGGGGGGGGGGAGGGTCCGCCCCGGCTGCCGCTCATCTGAGGGGTGCCAACTGTGGCTGTGCGCCGGGACTTGATGTCAAATCCCGGCGCACAACACTGAAGCCACGCCCACTGTCTTCCATGCTCAGTGCACCGGAAGGATAGGAAGAAGAAGTAGAAGAAGAAGAAGAGGAGGAGGAGGAGGAAAAGTGAGAGTGAAAGAAGAAAAGGTAGGAAAGAGTGGATTAGTAAGTGTGTGAGAGTGATGGGTGTTATGCTGAATGTAAGTGTGTGAGAGTGATGGGTGTTATGCTGAATGTAAGTGTGTGAGAGTAATGGGTGTTATGCTGAATGTTTGTGAATGAGGGTTTCAGATAGCATGGATGTGTAAGTGTTGGGGGATATCTTGGCATAGGGAGTCCGTAATCACATTCCTTTCATGCCCAGATTCCAGCATGTAGTGGCTGCCTAGGCATGATAGGAGTGTGATTGCTGTTATAAATTATTTTTTGGTCCAACTTTGGTGTGTTAACACTTTTATTGGACAGAATAATTCAATGACAGTATTAATATTATATATATATAATCACACTCCTATCATGCTAAGTCAGCCAGCACATGCTAGAACCTGGGCATGATAGGATTGTGATTGTTGTTATATATATGTGTGTGTGTGTGTGTATATGTTAATATTGTTGTTGATTTTTTTTGTCTAATTTTGGTGTTACTTTTAATAAAGTATTTTAAAGTTTTTTTTTTGTTTTTTTTTTCAGTTTTGGCCAAGTGAATGCTGAATTTTTAGTTTCAGTCCAGAATTTTCATTTCGGTGCATCCCTACTATATACTATGCCAGTCACTAAAGTGGTAAGCCTACACCACATCAATGTTTGGCTTAGTATATAGTGATAGGGGTTGTCAGTGTCTGGCTCAATGTATAGGCACACATTGACGGTGGTACCGCGTAATCCCTAAGCAACAAATATGCTGTACCCCTGTCAATGTTTGCCTAACCATAGAAATTATGCAGTTTTAAAGTGTGTGTGTGTGGGGGGGGGGTGTGCCACATACAGGGTCTGCCACAGGTGCCAAATACTCTAGGTACGCCCCTGCATCATGCGGCAGTCAGACCCAATGGCCATGCCTCAGCTCCTCTTCCCATGTCTTAAAAGTGGTGGGATGAAGAACTGAGGCATGCGGTGTGTGCACGCCGGCCACTTTAATTTCATTAGGCGCTGGTGGAGTGACTGCCGCACGACGGCCGCTTTCAATGTCGCTCGCAGCCGCTTTGATGGTGCAATGGGCCAGTTGACTAGACTTGCCCCCCAGGCCTTAGGCTGCCAGCCCTCCCCTGCATGAAGGGTACAAAAAGAAAAGAACAGCCTGGTCCTTAAGTGCTTAATTACAAAAATACTCTGAACCAGTTTTACGTAACTGCTTTATTATGGCCTTTAAGATTTAATGGCCAACAAAAGCCCGTAGTTTCAAGATTTGTGTGCCCCCAGCCGTCCATATTGTTAAAGATTTTGCAGCACACTGTGTCTTTGTAGCACATGGCAAATTAACTCTGTGTTTAGACCAGACAATTCAGAAAGCAAGAATGCAAAAACAGTAATTGTACTTGCAAGAATAGCTTAATCTAAATGATGGAGCAAACAAAAATATAAAATTTTATGTAGCAGAGATAGCTTCATAAAGCTATGCTTGCAGACAACTAGCACTGTCTCGACAGTCCTCCCATTTAATAAAGAAGTTAGAGAGTGGTTACATGTATAGCAAGCGACAGGGTCTTTAACAATTTAACTTGGTGATCAGTAAATTACCAATAACCAGCATCTCTCTTGATTTGATTGAAGCCTTTGCATTGTAAATGCAAAGCTTTCATACTTACATACAAAATGTGCAATACTTTTAAAGGTGGCATAATAATGGTTCCTACGGACTGCCTTGTTTGTGGCCCTTCCCTGCATCATAAACAAGAGTATACTTCACGATGGATCAATCATTTTTTTTATAATGTGCTATGTTATCATGAAGGATTTAACATTCACTCTTTTCATGAAGGCATGGTACATGGTGGAAAGGGTTAAATGTCCACCTCCTGCACCTGTTGCACTCAATCAAAATAAGTCTGTTGCACACGGTATAGGGTCGGAGTGGTGGCCTATACTACTTTCCATCTACTTCAAAGCATTGAAAAAGCACCCAGGGTGATGGATGTTTAGTCAGAGTTATAAGTAGCAGAAAAGGCTAAGTGCTTATGATATTTTACACATATCAGTATTGTGAACAGTGCTAAAGACCTCCATCTACAGAATGATATTGACATTCTGGAGAGAGCTCAGAGAAGAGCTTCTAAAATGGTGAATGACTTGCGGGATAAAAATACATGAAGTGATTTAACAAAGTATAGGAGGAAGGTTCATTTCAAAGGAGGAGGATGTTAAAACAAGAAGGTCAGAGGCTTACAGTTAAGGTATTATGGGAAACTTTAATCTCCCTGATGTATACTGGAAAAACCAAACGGCAGGGTCACCAAGGAGTAGAGATATCCTTACAGCCAATTAGTAGAGGAGCCAACAAGGAAGGATACTGTGATTGTTTTCAGATGTCACTGTAGGAGAGTGTTTGGGCTCTAGTGGTTTAATACAAGTAGAGATGTTGCATTGGACCATACTAAAACAAAATTTTTAGCTTTAGAAAGGCAAATTCTGAAATAAAGGAATTGGAGGTAACTCTTTGGTTTTACCATTTTGTTTAGCTGCAATTTCCTTCATTTAAAGTTTCCACTAGATATGCGTAAATGGGCCAAAAATGATTCAGACAAATTTTCGCCCATTCATTTTCGGCAAAGAAAGTCGTTCCTGTTATGCGGGACCTAGGACAACACAGGATGATGCACCCACTATGCAGAGACAGTAGTGTCATCACAGAACGGAGAGGTAGGTAGGAAGTTCAAGGCAGTACAGGATCAGTGGTAAAAAAGCGTAATCAGGAGGTTCTGAGGTCGGGGCAGGCAGCACAGGATCAGAGTCGAGAAACAAAGCCAAAGTCTGGTACACGAACGTATTCAATCAGTAACAGGAATATATGTGAAACGAGAACCCAGAGCGAACACACAAGTGACTCTTTGAACGGGCACTGTGGAAGCAGATTTAAATAGGGCAAATGGTGGGAAAAACAGAGAAACAACCAATGGGAAGCGGGGTGACGTCTAATGGCGTCGGCGCGATAAACAAAAATAGCATCTGGCAGATGCTGGGGTGGTCGAGCGACGCAAGCGTGTCGTGGCAACTCGCTCATAACCCTGTGAGTGCTGTGGACACGTCGCGGCAGCTCGTACAGAGCCGTAGGTGCGTCGTGGGTGTGCCACGGCGGTTCACATGGCGCAATGCGACCGCCATGCGCGTGCCGCGTCGACGCCCACGTCCCTCCGTGTACGTGCCGTGCGCACGTACCACGGAGAGGACGCGTGCGCGTCATCGCGCAGGAGTCGCCCACCTGTTGCCGACCGCCGTGGGACCGCAGTGGATACGGTTAGGTACAACATTTGTTTTGGCTGAAAATTCAGGGGCATTTTTGATTCAGGAACAAAATTTGCTGCCTGGTGCCCACTCACGCTCATTCACTCTCTCTCTCACACTCTCTAAATGTTTCCCTTCCTTCTCTGCCCATCACTTCTGCTTCTACCGATCACTTCCGCATCTTCGTACGCATCCTCTTCATCTGTTCTCTTCTTTCTTTTCTATCTTCAATCCTTAATCTGCTATCTTCTTTTTTCGCCCACATCTCCGCGGATATAATCTGGCGACAACTCCCGCCAAAATGGCGGCTCTGCAGTGACAGATGGCGGATGTTCCTGCCGTGTTATGTCTGCGGAGATGCGGACAAAGAAAGATACCTCAGGGATCAGTATTGGGACCCATAGTATTTAACATTTGTATTAGTTATATTAAGGAAGGTCTTAATGATGAAGAATGTATATTTGCAGATGACACAAAGGTTGGCAACAGGGTAAAACTTGCCACTGAAACAAGTTAAATAAAAAATTATTTAAGTAAATAAAAAAATGGTCAAGCGTGTGGCTGCTGCAGTTTAATGTTGGTAAATGTAAAATAATTGGGACGTACAAATCCCTAGGCAGCATATAACAGGGGGACACTGTTCTGTTAGTGACATCATAAGAGATGGATTTAGGAATAATTATATCTGATGACTTAAAGGCAAGCAGTAACTCAATAATGCAGAAATCAAGGTTCTGGGCTGTATAGCGAGAGGCATTTGTAGCATGAAGGGTTAGGTGGTTATGCCAGACAGAGTATTGAGTACAGTTCTGGAGACCCCAGAAGGGTATTGGCAGAGAGTTCAAAGGAGGGCTATAAAAAATTTAACTGGTTTTCAGGATTATCGGGAAAGAGTAAGGGAACTCAATACATATAGCTTGTAGGAATGAAGAGAGAGGGGAGATCTAATATAAATATGTAAATACTTCAAGAAAGTACAGGATGCAAGCTGATTTGAAATGACAAGCAAAGTTAGAACAAGAGGCCACAGTCTAAACCTAGAGCTTAGATGTTATATAGTTAAGTTCTACTTCATTGAGTAGTAGATAAATGGAACAGCCTCCCGGCAGAAGTAGTGGAGGTTCATACAGTTAGGGAATTTAAACTTGCATGGGATAGACATAAAGCTATCCTCACTATTGAACTAGATAGGAACTCAGAAATTGGGGCAGATTAGATTGTTTTAATGGTTCTAATCTGCAATTGAATTATATATTTCTATGAGCCTCTACATCAAGAAAAACAGGTAGACTTATCTGCTATCAAATTCTACATCTTCTTGAGGGAGATTAATCCAGAAAGAGGCAACCAAATAATAGACCACAGCTACCTTGAGCTCCTGTGTGGTAACCAAGACTTAGATTTAATAAATCTTATACAACAATGAAACCGAACAAGTTGCTATCAATATTATTTCCAAATACTTGTTGAGGATCATTGTTCAAAAACATTTGTAAAGCTACATGTTGTCATTGTTATACAAAAAGGGGCATTCATTGATAATGTAGATATGGTTAGCTTGCTACTATTATTAAATAGTAATTCGATAAAAACAAATTATAATCTGACTAAAAGAAATTTGGAAAATTTTCAGTTGTATCCGTTAATGTCAAATTGCACTCAGAGGTTTTGCCCCAGCACCCAGGTTGCACACATGGGAACTGCCACCTTTCTTTCTCCTCCCCTTTTTATCTATCTCTTCCCCTTTCTCACTATCGCACCCCCCCCACTTGCTGAAGTCGTTGTTGGGAGTCCAAGGCCTCTGTTTCGCTGCTCTGCCTCTACACGCGTGGCTTCACTGCTGAGCGCATGAGTACATGCAATTAATTTAGGGGCAGTTATGGTTGATGGGGTGTTTAGGGTTAATTTAGGGGCAGTTATGCTTAATGGGGTGTTTAGGGTTACTTTAGGGGCAGTTATGCTTAACGGTGTTTAGGGTTAATTTAGGGGGATTTATGCTTAATGGGGTGTTTAGGGTTAATTTAGGGGCGGTTATGCTTAATGGGGTGTTTAGGGTTAATTTAGGGGCAGTTATGCTTAATGGGGTGTTTAGGGTTAATTTAGGGGCAGTTATGCTTAACGGGGTGTTTATGGTTAATTTAGGGGCAGTTATGCTTAATGGGATGTTAAGGGTTAATTTTAGGGGCAGTCATGGTTGATGGGGTGTTAAGGGTTAATTTAATTAATTTAATAAAGTTAACTTAAGGTGCAGTTGGAGGTAAAGGGGAATGTAAATCCTGAGGGCAGTGATTATTAATCTATTTATTTATAAAAGTATGGTGATTATTATCTGAATGATTCGAATCCCAATGAAGGCAGAGAGTCGTTCAAAGATTCGGATCTTACAGTGATCCGGATCTTACAGTGTTGCTGTTGCTGGCCGGTACTTCCGCCGGGGCCTCTATAGTGGAGCACTGGAAGGTCATGTCACGCCGGCGCTCCGTCAAAGAAGCCCCAGAGGAAGTGCTGGCAGCAGCGGAGGTTGTCTGCACGCATCGTGAAGACGTCCACCGGCTGCCAGAAAGGAGGATCCAGGTCCCCTGCAGTGCTGCGGGGGATCTGGATCTTAGTCTTATAGTCAAACCTCTACTTCTGCTGCAGCTACACCTCTTTGAAAATCCTTACCCTTGGGGAACCTTTTAAAAAAACATCTATAATATTGTGCTGCCTGCCCAGGTCCAGTGCCTTACTACTACTACTGCTGCACCTTTTTTACGTCCTTACACTGGGGAAACATTTTTTACATTTTTATAATTCTCTTTTTTTGGACCACTCTCTGTAAACACTGGAGAATGTTGTGTCGGAAAATCCCAGTAGATCAACAGTTTCTGGAACACTCAGACCAGCCTGTCTGGCACCAACAACCATGCCATGTTCAAAGTCAAAATCCCCTTTCTTCCCCATTCTAATGCTCGGTTTGAACTTTAGCAAATTGTCTTGACCACGTCTACATGCCTAAATGCATTGAGTTTCTGCCATGTGATTGGCTGATTAGCTATTTGTGTTAACAAGCAACTAAACAGGTGTACTTAAAAAAGTGGTCAGTGAGTGTACATCAATAACCAACAATGAAAGAAATTATCTAGAATTCTGCTTTCAAAATGTTATATAAAGTGCGACATTGTCATATTTGAATGATAGAAGCACTTTAACCCCTTGATGACAATTGCTGGTCCGGGCACGTCACGGAAAATCAAGGCCTTAATGACAAATGACGTGCCAGGACCGCCACGTCTTTAAACGGGTGCAGAAAGCGATCTATTTTCGCTTTCTGCACCGAAACGGCGTTGCTGTAATGCATTCAGCAATGCCATGATCGGCACAAAGGGGCCATCTCTGGCCCCTCCCCGGGGCGTCAACATCCGCCATACTTTGTATGGCGGCGGACGCCCGTTTTAAAAGCGTTTAGGAGGCGATCAACTTAAATGGTGTCGCTGGAATGCCTCGATCAGGAGGCATCCAGCGACACCAAACACTTACCTTGGGATGGACTGTGACGGATAGCGGTCACAGCCGCCGCTGCCGGTGATCTTCACTATCGGCAAGATGGCGACCGCCCTGAAAAAAAAATAATAAAGACGAAAAAGTTCGCTAGATGGTCTCCAGACCCTCTAGAGAACTCTGGCTCCACTTGCAGGTTGAATACAGGTACTGCATTCACCATGCAAGTCAATGGAGCCCAGCTTTCTAATCACAGTGTGATTAGTAAAAATAAATTAAAAATAAAATAAAATTAATAATAATTAGAAAAAAATTGTAAAAAAACAGTAAAATGTAAAAATAATTTCCTACTGATGTCACTATCAGGGGAACCTTCAAGTTGAAAAAAAAATGTTAGCATTTTAGCTTAAAACAATTCTCGCATGGAAAGAGTTAAAATACTGGCATATTAAATGCCCATGGGGTGTCTACTTTTAAAAAATATATGATTTGATGGGGTAAATTGAATTGGCCAGGTTCAACAAGGTCCCAATTAACACGGGGGGAAGGATGGCCACACATCTAATTTCCAATTAGAAAAATGCACACGTACCACATGTGGCCTTTTAGTTCCCACCAAAAATGACAAACCCATGCATGTGGGGTATCACTGTACCCAGGAGATGTTGCTGAACACATATTGGGGTGTCGTGTGACAGCGGCATATACCAGGAGCTGTAAATTCATACATAAAGTAGGTGTGTGTGGGAAAAATACACACACAAAAATACTACTGCAAACTTTGAAAAAATGCTGGTGGTAAAATGTGTGGATGCAAAGAGTTAAAATACCAGCATTTAAAATACCCTGTGGTGTCTAGTTTTCAAAAATATATGGTTTTGTTGGGCACACTGAAATGGCCCGGCTCAAAGATGTACCAAATAGGGCATGGGCAGTGGATCCCCAAATGCCAAAGTTCAACATTGAAAAATGTGCATGCCCCAAATGTGGCCCTTTTGCCCCCAAACAGCCAGGCAAAATCATTCATGTGAGGTATCGCTGTACTCAGATGTTGCTAAACACATATTGGGGTGTTTTATGATAGTGACATATACCAGAACCTGTTTATTCATACCTGAAGTAAAATGTGTGTGAAAAAACAAATGCAAAAAAAATTACTACCATAAAGTTTGACAAAGGCTGATGGTAGAATAAGTGCTTGGAAAGGGTTAAAATACTAGCATTTGGAATACTCAAAATATTCAAAAATATATGACTTGATGGGGTAAATTGCATTGGCCGGGTTCAAAGATACCCGAAATGGCACATGGGGGGAAGAATTACCAGATTTGGAAAAAATGGCTTTGAAATAGCAAAATGCTACCTGTACTTATTGCCCCATAATGTGTAGAAAAAAGCAAAAAAACATAAAAATATTGGGTATTTCTAAACTCAGGACAAATAGTAGAATCTATTTAGCAGGTTTTTTTATTACCTTTTATAGATGAGTAAAAGATTTTTCAACTAAAAGTTAGAAACAGTCATTTTTTTTTACATTTTTCACCATATTTTATACTTTTTTTTTAATAGTAAATAATATGATACAATCAAAACAATGTCATCTAAAGAAAGCCCTTCTTGTCCTGAAAAAAACAATATCTAATGTGTGTAGGTTCAGTAAACGGGAAAGAAGAAAATTACAGCTAAACACGAGCAGTGCAGAAATGTTAAAAAGGCCGTTGTCACGAAGGGTGCAAAAAGTAAAATCAGCCTTTGTCACGAAGGGGTTAAAGATCTTAGGGTGTGAGTCATGTCTGTGGATGCTGACAACTTCCTTTGAGAAATTGTCAAAACACAAAATGGAAAAAGTAAGTTGACTTCAGAACGATGTAGGTGCTTCCAGCAGTGATGTATCTTCTGCATGTATATATTAAAGCCAAAATCAGGTTGAATGTTGGCCTCGCTCTAAATAAAGTACATTTTGTATATTCACAATTTTTCCTAACAATTTTCACATTTTCCTTTAAGAAAAGGTCAATATCATAGGAGTAAATAGGGTATTGGAGGGACAGAGAATGGTCTACTTTGGGCTCAGCTGAAATGGACAGACATTTGTATCCATATCACAACCACTAGTCCTTCTATAATGCTGTAGCCATTTGTATTTTGTGTTTCAAGGCACTGAACATGCTATATGATAGTAGAAAAAGTATACAGCTATGACTGTGCTTATATAAGAGCTGTAAGTTTTTTTCAGCTGCTGCTCCTTTCTCGCTCTTTTTTTTTTATTGTAAGGGCCACCATGAAGTATTCTGGAGCCCACTTATGACCCCTAGGGTAATGAAGACTCTTCCTTTATTGACTTGGCCCTGTGTACCCATAAGTCCCTGTTTTCATCACAGCATGTTTCTTGCACAATCACAATCAATTCCAAAGTCCACCAGGACCAATGACTAATGTATTTCTTTGCATTAAATAATTTTAATCCCTTTCTCCTTTATGCCTGTTTTTACTGCCAGTAAATTACTCAACGACCATAGCAAATGTCAAACAAGAGTAATCCGCTGTTTTCCTAACATGTAATATCTCCTGTTCCTAATCCACTTTCACGTACAAATACATTTACTTCCTGACAGAAGACTTGCGCTGTTTAAGAACAGCATAAACATTACTCTCACATTCTGAATGGTAAAACTTCTCATTACTAAGGATCGTCAACAAAGTACATAAATTGTCAAAAAAGCATACATTGTAGATGTTAGACAATAGATGGTGTGGAAGTTGAAGAATTTTGCTAATTGTGGATGTCAGCACAATGATCTCTTTACCTAATTGCTTATTCTGCTGATAGCAGATAAGATAACACTACAATCACCTGTCTACCTAATTTCTTAGTTTACTTATGTCTTGTTGTGTCTTGGAAGAATATGTACATATGGTATGTTTTTGTGTGTTTTCTTTGCTCTAAGTGCCTTGTTGCAAAAGAATCAGAGTCCGCCACGACAAAGGACAAGTTGTCCCTTTCTTGACCTTCTGTAAGTAAAGATTTCACATGTCTGGGGGGGGGGGGCTATTTTTTTCTTGACCTCTTTAAACTGCGTGTCAGCAAATTAAAGTAAATATACCAACAGATGGCTAGACAATATGCTAATATCTGTTTGCGCTTCTTTGCCTATATATTGTTAGAAAATTAAGGAGGGGGAGAGAAGTCTGCGAACTGGACTCTCCCCTGAACTTGAATAAAGAAGCTCTTGCTTACTCAACTCATTGAACTGGTGTCGTCAGATTTCTTGCCGACATTCACAATGGTTTTAATGTTCTACCATGAGTATTGTTATAAAGTAAATCAAGTAGAATTACATTTCAACAAACACAATATATAATGGTATGTAAACTGTATGTTGAGTTTTAGTCAAACTTTAGTTTAATGCAGGCATGTCCAAACTTTTTTCGAAGAGTGCCAGATTTGATGAAGTGAACATGTGCGAGGGCCGACCATTTTGCCTGACATTCTTTGAACCATTAAAATTAAATGCAAATTAACTATTTTATGCAAAGTTTATTGAAAACGGCATACTTTTCATTTTGTGACTTGGATGACAAATCTAAACAGGTGTTAAATCACTCTGCCTTTAATATAAAAAAAAACCAGATCTATATTTGAGCAGCTTATCTGTGGGACCTTAGCAGTCTGGAACGCGGGCCGCAATTGGCCCTCAGGCCGGACTTTGGACATGCCTGATCTAATGTATAACATATGAGGAAGTATATGTCATAAACTACTTTCTAGTTTAAGATGGACTCCATTGAGACAGAGATCCCTTAGTTGAAGTTCACTAAAATTGTTGACTTTGGCACTGCACTTTGACTTTAAAATCATAGAACCTGATATTTGAGACAGCTGTAGGTTTGTAATAAACAAGCAACCGTCTTTCAGTTACATCAAAACTTGGAATTATAAGCCTTTGAGCACTTGGATTACACGTGACTGTGTGGTGCCAGCAACTGAAAGCAGTTAATAGTAGACTTGGGCGCCGGTGGTGTCTTCATGTTCGCCTGACGTCAGTAACCCCTGACGTCGAACCTACAGATTTCCACTTCCGTCAACCCCTGCGATGCTGCGGAGATAAGGTAAGCTAGATGGGGAAGGGACCAGGGAGATTAGTAGACGAAGACTAACGAGAAGATTCTTTGTGTTGTGTGTCTTCGTGTACGTTTTACCGCCACTATATTCTATTTTACGTTTCTTCGGAACCAACACGAAAACGCACTCTTCGTGTTCGTTTTCATGTTCGCCCGATGACTAATGCACAAGTCTAGTTAATAGCATCTGGACATTTTGTGTGATTTTGGGTGAAGCCACAGTCTTAGTAAAATAAATTTATTAGGATTTCCCTTGTGTAAACAGATAAAAAAGAAACCCATGTACTGAGATGGCATTGCCATTAATGTGTTAAGACCTAGCACAGGATTTCGTATAACACAGACTTAGTACCTGCCTTAGACTCAGCGGGGTTTATTCACCACAGTAAGATATGTGGATTTAACTCTCTGCTTTTACTATACATTATTTTACTATACATTATTACTATCCTTGGCCAAGGATAGTAATAATGTGAATAGCAAAGAGGCTCCTGCATAACGCATAGTTCAATTTGTGAGGTAAGAAATCTCACTTATAAGCTATTTTCATTCAAGCTCATTCTTCTGTAGTGGGACTGTCAGGGACAGTAAACAGTCCCTTTAGGGTGAATCGCTGATGCCAAACTGATGTGGCTATTTGTTATGGCATGTACTTAGTATTAAGGTTATTAGTGGTTTCAGCTCTTTCTGTACACGGTCCAACCACAATGATTTTCTCCTGCAATAACAGCTGAGGTAACCCTGCACAAAGTATAGTTCAATTGACAAAATTTGAATTCACTTTGGTTGAATAATGTCTGCTCAAACCTTTATGAACAGAAAACTAGCCATGCTAAACCTATATAATTGAGTCAATGGGCTCATACTTCATTGTACCTGAAAACTCACATGCAAAGTCCTGCTTTAGTGAATAAATCCCTTAGTCTTGTGCAATCGTTGGCTCTTCCCCTACTTATTTTGAAGCATTTCTAAAGAGACGTTAAAGCGAGTGCATGGGATGCAACACGCCCAATAGCCGCTACAATGCAGGGAGCTGGGCTGGTACAACAGAAAGTCATGTAACCTTGGTGAACCCTCACCCCTGAAATATATTCAAATGTTTATAACTCGTATTACATACCGTAATAAATATAGGTAAAGAGTAACCCCTTAAGGACCAGGGCTTTTTTTTACACTAAAGGACTAAAGAAATGTTTGTGTCTTTATTATGTCGCTGTTCACCTTTTAATGTCACTCTTATTTAATTAATGTTGTACAAGTTAGACTTTGTTTTAAAGCCATATTAATAAGACGTTATTTTGTATAAAAAAATTGAAAAAAGGTAACAAACATTTTTTTGCAGTTTTACACATATATAAATTGTACACAGCTAGCGCTAATGGAAAAAAATACCCAAAATATATTAATTAAATTGTCCTGGTTTGGAAACTACTCTATATGGCCAGGATTTTTTATTATTTTGTCTGTTTTAGGGTAAAAATTGTGTTTTCTTGTCCAGAAAACAGGCGACTGCAGAAACAAAAACACTATTTTATGCTCAGCAGCATCCCCAAGTTTGTTTAGCTGCCCCTCAATTCAAGTCTATATTTTAGGTAACCAGAGAGCACTGTAGGATGCGGGAACAATTCTTTCAGGGCTAATTTTTTTTACTGCTCTCCGTTAGAGAGCAGTCCTCAGTGTATAGAGAACCTAGTTGTGATCATTTATGACCCCTGGGATCTGTATGAGCTGGTGACATCACTTGTCACTGGTGACATCACTTGATAGGGTTCCCCTGCACAGCAGTCAGAGGAATCCTATGGTCAGCATATCCACACATTGTGCGATCAGACAGTGAGTTACAGTGGCAGGGATCAGGTTCTCTACAACCCTCCACAGGGATTCCCTATATACAAATCTTGGTTACAGCTGTCAGGGTGCAGACTAGGCTGTCAAATTTGACAGCCTTATCTCAGTTCACCGACTGATAAATATGGAGACTTTCAATTTTCTGTTTATGTGCATGTTTTTATTCGCCATACATGCATAGGTGTCAAAAAACAATTGCTTAGTCTACCTGAAATCTATTTGATTAAATGGTTTCCACGCGTGAACACAACGCAGATGTACACATGGATGGAATTTGTGATTTTTAGGTATATGTGTGAAATCTGGAGAAATTGTAGTCTGGTTTAATCACCGACTTCTGGAATGCACACAGGATTTTGCTGGAGTGGTAGCACCACGTGACTAGGGACAAATCACCAAGCAAAAGAAAACAAGCTTTAGCTGTATTTCAGTATGGTCTAAGAAAATCTTAGCCACTCTCGGCTAATGTGCACAGTGTCATAACATACTTGGAACACGGAGGAAAACATAATTGTAAATTACATAACTTCCCCTTCCCGCTGCAAATAGACAATTCCAGTCAATAGCTGATATTTTAAGCTCCTTAGTAATTTTCGGCACGCAAAAGTATAAACCACAAAAGGAGGGTGTCACATTTTTGGGTGAACTAACTGTACCTTCTGTAACAGGGGTTCAACATGAACACCAGTTTTAAGGTCATCTAAAGGCTGATTATTAAAGAGTTTATTATTAGTGTAAAAGACACAGCCCACCAGATATAGTAAAGGAAACGGGAAAGCCAGATTCATGCCTTTACAACACACAAAGTCACTGTTTTCCAAGCAAGCACTGCAGAATAGCAATTGTATATTCACAGCACATAACCAATCCTCTGCATTTTTCTCTGCTAATATACATACAGTCCTTAACTCCTTTGATGCTTGGTGTACAATAATCTTTAACGTTAACTAATAATGATGTTTTTTGTAAATTTGCTGAATGTTCTGAGTAACTGGGGGTAAAAAAGCATTTATTCCCAAATCCCATCCATGTAATTGTATAATTCAAAATTTCTATTTCTACAATGCCTCTTTCATGAACTGCGGCAAAATACAAGAAATCATTCATCATAAGAAATATTTTTTACAACGGCTTCTGCAATTTAACGCAATATCACTTTTCTCCTTAAGATGACAGTATATGGCCCTATGGGAAGGGAAGATCATGGATTATTTAAAGGGACATTATGCAAGGAAAGTGGTCACAGCCGGAGAAGTTTCCTTTAAAAAAAAAAATGTTTTCCTTTCTGCTGATACTACAATATTAATGCGGTCTTTATCACATGTGCTAAAGCGTGTTCATTTTAGAAAAACAGCAAGCAGCCCCCCTTTTTAGGACCTTCTTCTTTGCATGCCATGCTTGCATGAAATCTAAGGGATCTATTTTTTTAAGTGCATATCCGCTTCTGAAAAGGTTGAAAGAAAACATTCAATGACCAAAGACATGATTTACACACTATTAGTGTGGGTATAGTCCAAACATTTTATTCAGCTGATGTTTCATCACGCAAACAGAAAAAAATATTATTGTGCCTACAGCTGCGTAGTTACGTCTCGTGACATGCATTGACTGTATCCTTCTATCCGCCAAACTGTCTTTACCTGTTGTTCTCTTCGCAAATGCAATGCAGTGGCTTCTACGGGCAGACTGCAGCAAGTTCTACAATTCATCATATACGGTATTTCTTTATCGTTAGCAGCTAAGGAGCTTTCTTTCCTTTAGCCAGTTGACTGCAGTAACACATTAGTGTTCGGACGGAAGGAAAATAGAAATAAAGAAATATTTTGCTTGATATCAGACTTGTGAATTAAAGTATGTAGCAAAACATGTAGCAATATGGAGGTAAAATGAAATGTGGAGGTGTGGGAAAGATACTATTATTTGTCAATATGCTTCGTAAATACAATATTATATAAACCGTAGCCCCATAAGATACATATGTGTTTTCTTCACATCACTTGCTAACGCAGGCTAAGAAGACTTACATGGCTTGTTGAATTACATATATAAATATGAGTGTGACAGGGGAAAAAACATACTACCTTGATACAGGCCCTCATTTTTAATGTTACCATGACAAATACATCACAGGAACCCACGTTAAAATAAATACAGAGGTCAAATTAAAAACATTTAGGCATGTGTGTTATCAGGTGTTAAGTTGCGCAATACATACTCCATGTCATATTCAGACATGACCACTCAAATCATTATAAAAATAGACCTGTTATCGTTATGATGTTAAAAAATTGTGTTTTTTTTTTCTTCATTGTATCTGGTAAATTAAGGAACAATGATTGGGGCTAGAAGCCTTTTTTAACACTGATTCTGACAGCTTCTACTTTTGCGATGACAGCAGCAGGTAGCAATAAAACTTTATCTAAAAAAATGCATGAAATGACAAAATAACGAATGATAGACACTATTGTATCACCTAAAAAACAAAGGTAAATAAATCCATCAATCCACCTACCATGAACTACAATTCCCATCATGCACAGCCAATAACTGGACTGACAAAGTCTGTATTGCTTAACGGAACTTTCATATTTCTGCAACGTGCAGTCAGAAACATCGTGTAATTGACATTCAGAACATGGCCTTAGAAGCCAACGTACAATAGTCATATCAATAAAATATGTATACAACAGCCTGTTACTATGGAAATATAGATATATATAACTATCATTGCTGAAATCCAAATAAAGAATGGATAGAAATAGGGCACCCCCCCGCATTCTTTTTTCGGGTCCCCTTCCTCATACAGCTGGATACAAGCTGTCTGGAAATGAAATATAGCGGTTACCTACCTCAACCATTAAACAAGACATTTAACCATAGCTGCAGCTCTGTGAAATCCGAATGCCTTGAAATCTCTGCTCGGTGCTGCTCGTACATGTATGTAGACACTCGTGCTGCAGAGTCTAGCAACACCATCCAGGATTACGTGTGTGAATTATTCATTGGAGAGAAGGGAGTGTTAAATAAGGGGAAGTAAACTAACAAAAAAACTAAATAAAAATACAAACAGCTGATTAAGTGGGTGGAAAGAACCA
Source organism: Spea bombifrons (assembly GCF_027358695.1). Taxonomy (NCBI): domain Eukaryota; kingdom Metazoa; phylum Chordata; class Amphibia; order Anura; family Pelobatidae; genus Spea; species Spea bombifrons. Next base: position 40,053,426 of record NC_071089.1, read on the forward strand.
AACATTTGAGGGGGGGCAATAGCACTTTTTGATGACCCCTTTGATTTGTGTGGATCTTGTGGTCTGCTGCAGTGGGACTGAGTATGACTGTTGCAAGGAGCAACAGCGGCTCTGCCTGTGCAGCTGGGAGGTGCTGAAGTAAGTTGCCGCTGGCAGACAGGAGCAAACCAATCGGCTTTAGCACTGTGAGCTCGGGAAAGTGTGCAGCCCTCTCTATGTTTCCTCATTGCCAATGTGACGTCAAAGCACTTGGAGTTGTTTTTTTTTCTTCACCCCCTCTTCTCCCTTTGCTGCATGCACAATTCATTCCGCAGACCAGCTATGGGTGGAATGTGCTGCAGAATTCAAGCCTTTCAAAAATCCACATATTTTATTGAGACGCGCATAGAGTTTTAGGGGAAAAACGTAACACTGAGATGATGTTGCACAAATACTTCATGGTCAAATTGCATTAGCTCTAAGAAATGCACATTTTAGGATGGGTCATTGTTTGGGTTGGATTAAATGCTCGTGGAATACGAGGTCATTCTTTAAAGCGAGGCTTGTATTTGCTACACGTGGCCAGTGTGTAAAGTTTTGAGCAAACACACTTTAACCCTTGAGGATCCATAGCAGGCGAAGACTGCTACATATTGTACCAAGTAAACATCTTAAAACATAGCATCGTAATATTTGCCTTGCAGATAAACATGAAACACAGAACATTTTGTACAAAATAGACACCTTAATGGGTACAGCAAACACTGTAACTCTTAATCATAAAAGGGAATTCTCGTTAGAAATACCATAACCATCATTAAAACTATAAACATGGCTTTATGTGAATAGTCCAGGATAGTTGCAGGTCATGTAGTTTTATGCCCGGACAAGAGGGGCGCTCTAGAGCAATGCTGCTGCACCAGCTTCCACTTCTAGAAGCAGATGTTACGTCAGACTTAGAAAGTTCTATGAATGTAGCTTCGAAGTACTCGGAATTTGTATGACTAGCAGGGCTGCCATCAGAATTAGTGTGGCCTAGTACAGGCTAGGGTTATTGGTGCCTGGGTTCAGTATTTATTAGACTTGGGTGCCGGCGATGTCTTTGTGTTCGTATTCATGTTCGTCTAAGGGGAAAAAAAAATCTTAGTATCTATGAATATTTGACCGTTCTTGTCTTCTGTTCGGGCGAATATTCGTGGACATTCTTCGTGTTCGTTTTTATCTTCGTTTTCTCCCGGTTTCCTAGCAGGGGTTAATACGGGGTTAAGAAACACATTGCAGCAGCAGCTGTGGCACCATGATTTAAAGGTCTGTGTGTGCGACTGTATTGGTCGCCGCCAGGGGGCTAGTCTGGCATCAACCAATGAAGTGCAGAACTCCAGATGCATTTCATTCGTTGATGCCAGACGAGCCCCCTGCCGACGACCAATACAGTCACACACATGGACCTTTAAATCATGGTGGGATCCGAGATGCCCCGAAGTGTACATTGCCCTAACTGAAATCCCCGTTCCTCCCAGGCCAAGTTGCTTAGAGAAGTTGTCTGAGACTTAGCGGACTTCCAGAGCTCAGACATTAGGCCCTAGCATAAGCTGGCTATTCCGGCCGGAGGTAGCAGGTGTTGCCACACCGCAAACAGACGCAGCCAGGGGGAGAAACTACCCTTACCATTAGGGATATTTTGGGCATGACTCTAGCCAGGAAGCGAACTGGCAGGGAAGAGACGCTGGCACCACCAGCAGCATTGGAAATGGAAAAGGTGAATGAGTGGGCAATTGGCGACCCACTCACTTGTTTCACCCCAGAGCAAAGCATCCAAACACTGTCAGTCCTAGACGTTTGGCAGCGGACTTCCAGAGCTCAGACACTAGGCCCTAGCATAAGCTGGCTACTCCGGCGGAGGTAGCAGGCGTTGCCACACCGCAAACAGACGCAGCCAGGGGGGAGAAACTACCCTTATCATTAGGGATATTTTGAGCATGACTCTAGCCAGGAAGCGAACTGACAGAGAATAGACGCTGGCACCACCAGCAGCATTGTAAATGGAAAAGGTAAATGAGTGGGCAATTGGCGATCCACTCACCTGTTTCACCCCAGAGCAAAGCATCCAAACACTGTCAGTCCTAGACGTTTGGCAGCGGACTTTCAGCGTAAGCTGGCTACTCCGGCGGAGGTAGCAGACGTTGACACACCGCAAACAAGCGCAACCGGGGGGAGAAACTACCTTGACCATTAGGGACATTTCAGGCATAACTTTAGCCAGGAAGCGAACAGCATTGGAAAAGGTGAATGAGTGGGCAATTGACAACCCGCTCACCTGTTTCACCCCCGGGCAAAGCATCCAAAACACTGTCAATCCTAGACGTTTGGGAGTGGACTTCAAGAGCTCAGACACTAGGCCCTAGTGTAAGATGGCTACACTGGCGGAAGTAGCAGACGTTGCCACACTGCAAACAAGCACAACCAGGGGGAGAAACTACCTTGACCACTTTCCAAGCTAAGAGCTGGGTACCCCAACTTGGGCAGATTGAATTTAAGAAAGGCAATCTGCTCCATCAGATGAGGTGCCATGCGCTCACTTTGAACAGTGGTTGGCAGACATGATAGTAGCTGCTGCGCAACCCATGAGAGTGCAGGCCACACACTCTTCTTTTCATCCCAGTAGCTAAGAGGATCAACATTAGGCGCAGAAGGAACTTCACTGAGGTAAAGTTTGACCATTTCAGCAGCACTACTCTCCTTTCTGCTGCTAGCTCTGTCGGATGGTCCAACTATACTCCCAAGCAGGCCCGGACTGGCCATCGGGCACACCGGGCATTTGAGGTACGTAGGGGGGGGTGCAGTGAGAAGGAGCAGAGGGGGGGCACAGTGAGAAGGAGCAGGGGGGGAGGTAGTGAGAAGGAGCAGAGGGGGGAGGCAGTGAGAAGGAGCAGAGGGGGTTAGTGAGAAGGGGCAGAGGGGGGAGGCAGTGAGAAGGGGGAGAGGGGTTAAATAGTGAGAAAGGGGGAGAGGGGATAGATAGTGAAAGGAGGTACATATTGAGAAGTGGGGAAGGAGGTACATAGTGAGAAAGGGGGGAAGGCAGTGAGAAGGGGAGGGAGGGTACATAGTGAGAAGGGGAGGGGTAGATGGGGAGATGGGGTAGTGTGAATGTGTACAAAAATGAATGAATAAATGTGTGGATGAATTGTGTGAATGCATATGAGAATGAATTTACCGTATTTGCTCGATTATAAGACGAGGGTTTTTTAAGAGCAAATGCTTAAATCAGTCTTATAATCGGACCTCAAATAGATCAGACCATGAGACAACTAAGATCCAGATCCCCCGCAGCTGCAGGGGACCTGGATCCTCCTGTCCCCCCCCCTTCCCACTTACCGGTGTTTCTGAGTCCCCGGTGTGTAGCCGGGGCAGTGTGTAGATGTCTACGCGATTCGCGTAGACAACTTACGCTGCAGCCGGAAGGAGGTGTGGCTAGCAGCGGGGGTTGTCTGCATCCATCACGCAGACCTTTCCCGGCTATCAGAGATCAGAGTTCCCCACACCGGTGCGGGGAATTCTCTCTGACAGTCGGGGAAGGTCTGTGCGATGGACGCAGACAACCCCCGCTGATAGCCACACCTCCTTCCGGTTTAGTGTTAAATGGGGGGCTTAAGGCCTTTCTGGAGGCAGAGTGTTCTATGAAATGCCTTTTAACCCCCTTAATGCCACTCTGCCTCCAGCAATGCCCTTTTAACTCTCTATACGCCACTCTGCCTCCCGAAATGCCTTAAACCTCCCTATATGCCACTCTGCCCCATAATATGCCTTTTAACCCCCTTAATGCCAGAGTGACATATAGGGGTATAAGGCATTTCTGGAGGCAGAGTGGCACATAGGGGGTCAAAAGGCATATCATGGTGCTCAGTGGCATATAGGGGGTATAAGGCATTTCTGGGGCAGATGTACATAACTGGGGGGCAGGTTGGAAAATAGAACAAAATAAAACCAAAATATTTTTCTCAATCATAGCTTTTATTAAAAGAAAATTGTTCACATAGTTTACATGAATTAACATTTACTGTTAAAACTTTTTTTCCTATAGGGTCGTCTTATATTCAGGCTTTTTCTTTTTTCCTAAACTAATATTCAGATTTGGGGGGTCGTCTTATAATCAGGGTCGGCTTATAATCAAGCAGATACGGTAATTAATGTGTGGATGAATTGCTTGAATGATTTGTGAGACTGCATTAATGAATATGTGTAAATGATTTGTGTGAATGAGTGAGTAACTGTGTAAGTGTTTATGTCTGTCATGAATGTTTAAGTGATTTGGGGAAATGCAAAGATGGTACATGAGGGGTGGGCTGTTTGCAGACAAAGATGTCTTACACTGGGCTGTTAGGGGACAAAGTTGGCTCAGGCTGGGCTGCAATGTGTGTGTAATCTGGGTGCTGATCAGGTTCTATGTGGGCAATGTGGACACCAGGGCTGGCTTTGGGGTGTGCAACCTGTGATCTATGCTGTAATTTAGGGGATTATCTATACCTTTAATGCTGAGTTTATATGTGAATCTCAATTGATTTATACCATATGTATATATGTTGTTTTAATAATAATAATAATAATAGTAGTAATAGTGATCAGGCGCTAAATATTATACTATTTAGTAAATAAAAAAGTTAATATAAAAAATATATATAAAATTATATATAAGTGATTGTGAATAATGCTGCAAACACTAATAGTATGACCCCAAAATACCTATAGTAATAATAAAAAATATAATAAAGTGTTGCACCTATAATTATAAAAGTGACAATCAATTGATTATTACACCAAAATAATGTGCAGTGAAAATAAAAATAAATATAAAAAATAATGATACTTATATTAATTTTCCAATCTCCATTCGTTGTATCGGAATCATGTATCAATATGTAGAAACAAAAAAGAAACAAAAGATCATAGTGCTTTCAACAAATATATGTGAATCAGGTGTATCTTCTGTATAGTATTTCACTCACATAGGGATGGGCAATGAGTTTGCTCTGACTTGTTCAAATATATAGCAAAGGAGTTCCGGCTCTGTTTTCATTTATCAGGTTGTTTTGGGAGGTTCTTTCTGAGTCCCTTCTTTGGGCGTTTTAGCCTTCTTTAGATAGAAAGGCAGGGAGGTGAGATATAAATGCGTATTTAATATTTAAAAAAGATGCAGCATGCTTACATTTAAAAAAACAATCTGTAGCGCGTCTGAGTCTCTCCGTTCTTTTCCAAGACGGGCAGCTGTTTGCCGACAAAGATGTCTTACACTGGGCTGTTAGTGGACAAAGTTGGCTCAGGCTGGGCTGTAATATGTGTGTAATCTGGGTGCTGATCAGGTTCTATGTGGGCAATGTGGACACCAGGGCTGGCTTTGGGTTGTGCAACCTGTGATCTATGCTGTAATTTAGGGGATTATCTATACCTGTAATGCTGAGTTTATATGTGAATCCCAATTGATTTATACCATATGTATATATGTTGTTTTACCATCATCTGCAATACAGATATTAACATGCATCGTGGGGTACGGACAGCACCCTTTGTATCCCCTGCCCTTTGTATCACCCGGTCCGTGACAACTAGTTCCTGTTTTACCTCACTACTAGTCGTGCCTTGTTATTGAGGTAAACCTCGGTGCTGTCCTTATCAGGGCGGTAGAGGGCTGTATTGCTATACTTCCGTATACTACAGTGCCGCCGAGGTTCCTGAGAGGCTGTATTTCCTGCTGTCGTCAGCAATATTTCAACCTGATGATCCAAGTCTTGTATGTCTGGTGACTATGGGGAGAAGGAAGCAACATCTGGTGGGTGTACCCAGTCGGGGTACGGGTCGTTGTTGCCCAAAAAAGGAACCTTCGCTCTAAAGAAACACTGTTTATTTGATTATTGTGCTAAGGAAAAGGTTTACTAGGGTGTTGCTAAGGCAGTCAGACATGAGAGTCATCCTTTCAGTTTATCACCCAGGGTATGGTTGATCTTAAGCAAGTTCAAGAGTACCAAGAAGTTAATACAGCTGCCTCATCAGTTCAAATCAGCCGACCACAGAGCCATCCTTCGACAGGCTCCAAAGTCAGGCAGGGAAATTTTACGTTAATGGTCTCTTCAGGTCTGAGAGAAGTGGAACACTGTAATATGCTATTATATTGTCATATAATTCTCTCAGTCCTGTAGAGAATACAAGTGTGAGGGAAAGCAAGAACTTTTTTTTCTGACACCAGACATGCTCGCTTACCCAAGTTCTAACTTATCTTTGAACGTTCCTGTCACGTTCTACCCAGGCTGCGGAGTTGCATATCTCTGTCTTGCTACAGTTTCTCTGTTTTGCTTCAATCCATTCCTGGATTTCCTTATGCTCTGTCCTGATCTTCCATTCCTTGCTTCTAGTTCTGCTCTTTGCTTCAACTCCTTTTTCCTATATAAGGTGTGCCCCACCCGTTATGTTTGTCTCAGTCTGCAGTATGGTATGTCTCATTGCTATGTGTTTAGAGTTCTTGTTTGGTTTGTTTAGTACCTCTGTAAGCAGGGTTTAGCGTTAGGACCCACCGTATATTGGAGTGCTTTAGCTTAGTGGTGGGCTAAGCATACTATGGCCATAAGATGTGACGGAATCTCCGATAGTTATCATATAGTCCTAGGCTAGTTCCTGTATTTATGTGTGTCAGTCTGTGATGTAACCTGTGGGGTATACTGTGCTTTCCTGTATCCCCGGTAGAGGGATGTCCTGTCTTGTATCCCGGGTAGAGGGGTGTCCTGTCTTGTATCCCCGGTAGAGGGGTATCCTGTCTTGTATCCCCGGTAGAGGGGTATCCTGTCTTGTATCCCCGGTAGAGGGGTATCCTGTCTTGTATCCCCGGTAGAGGGGTGTCCTGTCTTGTATCCCCGTTAGAGGGGTGTCCTGTCCTGTTCATGATCTTGAGTATTCCTTGTCTTGTTCCCTGTTGTGCCCTGTATTATGTATATCTTGTCTGGTTATGTTTCTTGCCTGGTCTCCCTGTCCCTGGCCCATATTTCAGCTGTTACCAGGGTGCCTGCAGGATATATCTTTGCTTCGTTCTGGACTACATCCGCTGCTATATCAGGGCACTGGTATGTGGCTGCACAACCCTAGATGCTCAACACCCGGATGAGTGCAGTTGCCCTGTACCAGACCCTGTCCTGTGACTCAGCTACTGCATCCTGAACTCCATCCTTGGGTGTCCTGGGTCATTACAGTCGTCTGTATGGACCCAGTTCCTGACAGTTCCATTCATATATTCTTTGCCTTCCACCTTCTGTAAGATCTTGTTCGAGGGAGATACCATCAAAAATCTTAATGCTTGTCTTCTGTATAGCACCTGGCCCTAGACAACTGACTTGAGCTTTAGGAACATGTATTCTCACATCTGGGACAGTAGAAGGATTTGGCAAGTTAAAAAGCTGGGGTTGTCAAACAATTGTGGCCTCCTTGCTATCATCTAATCTGCCTTAGCCTAAACACAAATCTTAGTGCTAATAAACCTCTTTTGGAAGGACAAGCACCGTGTCTCTGTGGTTTTTGAGAGCCTGTCTCTGTGCTTAGCTTCCATCTCTAATAGCTATAGTGGTACCTGAAAGCTGACCTCTCTCCGCAGTGGTGTGCACTGATGTCCAGTTTCTTCTGACAGCAGCACAGCATAGGGTATGACCAGCAGTTCCTTGTCATCAGGCCTAAAGGGTTTAGAATAGACCTCTAGGTGTTGTCAGCAGACTATGAAGAAAAGCTTAATGCCTGAAGCATGGTTCCTGTGTAAGATCTTGTGGATTGCAAGGGCTTGACATCCTGACTAAGACTGTGCTACATAATCCAGCTGTGGGATCTCAGAAATTGGAATGCCCCAGCATTCATCACTGCATGTATAAGGCACAGATGACATGAATTGGAGACTTCCTGGACTTTGAGCTATGGTGCTGTTTTAAGCTCAGACTGCTTATACAGTATATGGGGCTCCATCTACAAAAGCTAATGGAAAAAAAATGCTAAATAGATTCTACTATTTGTCCTGAGTTTAGAAATATCCAATGTTTTCCCCACGTTATAGGGCAATAAGTACAAGTAGCATATTGGTATTTCAAAACCATTTTTTTCTTCAAAACTGGTAATTGTGCCTCCATGTGCTATTAGGGACACGTTTAAATCCGGTCAGTTCAATTTACCCGATCAAACAATGTATGTTATTGAAAACTAGACACCCCAGCTAGTATTTTAACGATTTCCATGCATTAATTTTACCACCAGCGTTTGTCAGACTTTGTGGTGGTAATTTATTTGGTATTTTTTTCACACACATTTTAATTCAGGTATGAATATACAACTCCTGCAGTGGCATTGGCAGGGGGGGCAAGGGGGCGATGCCCCCCCTACATCATGCTGTGCCCCCTGTGTGCCCCCAATTGAAACACTGTCCTTTTTTTTTTTGTAATAGACACGGAGGAGAGAGAGAGAGGCGCCGATCGGTCTCTAAGGAATAAGTTTTCAGCAACCGCTTGGTTTTCAGCCTCCGCGAGGCCTCTGCCTTGGTCGGGGTGCCGGCATTTCATGTTGCGCGCCGGAATATGACGTCATATTCCGGTGCTCAGCAGTGAACAGGGAGACAGAGGCCTCACACTCCCACCGCAGGACTTCTACAAGGTAAGTGATCTTCAAAGGTGGGAGAGGGTAGATAGTGAGAAGGGGTAGATAGGGAGTGAGAAGAGGTAGATAGGGTAGATAGGGGAGAAGGGAGGGAGAGGGGGTATATAGGGAGAATGTTATGCCTACCTTCTCCGCCGGGCTCCCACGTTGTCCGGTCACTGGTGGGTGGCCCCCTCGAGGTCCCGCTCACGCGTCCTCTCCATGCACTGTTGTGTGCTCGGCATTACACGAAGGGGCGTGCGCAGTGACAGGGCACGCTCACCCAACAGTGACAGCTCTGGTCGAGCTGCCGTGGCCAACAAGCTTGTTGTTTTGTTGGCGTTGTTGTTTTGTTGATGTCATTGCGCATCCATTGGCCCATTTACCAGTTCCCCCGCCTTTAGTCCTATTTAAACCCCCTTGCCCAGTTCTATAGTGCCCGTGCAACAAGTCACTATTGCTGTACTCTGGGTTTTTGTTCTGTGTTCTTGGTTCCTGCATCTCTTCTGCCTGATTTCCGTGTACCAGACCTCGGCTATTGTTTCCTGATTCTGATCCTACTCTGCCTGCCCCGACCTCTGTTTGTTTATTTCTCGTGCCTCTGCCTCTGGCCCTAATTTATCTTTTTGCCTCGGATTACTCGCTGTCCATCTGCGAGTTTGCCCTCTCTGGTCAATCGACAGCCACTGAGACGTGAACCAAGAAGAACCCATCATTCCACAAACACGCGTCATTTCAACGCTGTCATCTACCATGATGTGCAATATCTGCATGTGCACGGCCTACCCCTCCACATGGTGTCAGATAGAGGTCCTCAGTTTATATCCCGGTACTGGAGAACACTTTACCACAAGCTAGGAAACCGCATTCATCTGTTATCCGCATATCCGCAATCCAACGGTCAGACGGAGCGCACCAACCAAACCCTGAAACAATATCTGCGCTTGTACATCAACGACCGGCAGAACAACTGGTCCACCTTATTGCCCTTGGCGGAACTGACATACAACAACGCCTTGCACGAAGGCTTACCGCCTCCATCCACTTCTCGTGGTGGCGCTATCCCGGCAGTTGAGGAACGGGTCTCTGACATGCGTGCACATTGGAGGGCTCTCGGTGCCCAGCTGGCCAAGTGTCACGAAACCGGGTCCATCCAGTTAACTGCATAGACCCAGCGCGCCCAAAGATCATGTGCAGGAGTTACGGTCAGGGGCGTACCTAGAGTATTTGGCACCTGGGGCGGATCCTGTATGTGCCCCCCCACACACACACACACTTTAAAACTGCATAGCTTCTATCTTTATACTGGCGCAGAGACTGAAGGTGGTACATCATTACTGTTATTATTATATACTGAGGCAGACATTGACGGTGGTACAGCATAACACCTATCACTATATACTGAGGCAGACATTGACGGTGTGTGGCAAAGTGTATGGGAGAGTGGTTGATGGGATATATATCTCACCTGGTTTCCTCAGCCAGGCACGGTAGCAAACCCAGGAGCCCTCAGGTGAGGCTTCCTAAGCTCATTGCTGGGGAGGAAGCCTTAAAAGAGAGGGCTGTTAGGTTTGCATGGGGGAGGAGAAACTGAGTGAAGGAGCAGCTACAGCCAGCGCTGCAGCCCACCAGGTATGAAGCTTTACCCATGCAAAACCTCTTACTTTGCTTTGTGCCAGACCTTAGGCTTGTAGAGAGGTATCCGGATGTTTAGTTAGAGCCTGACAGGCTTAGAGTTTGTTTTGTTTACAAGGTGCTCTGTGCCTACAGCATCTAAATAAACACGCTTTACGTTTGAAACCTGTGTGAATACTGTCATTGCCGCCCCCATGCCTGAGCTTTTCCCTACAGGTGGTACAGCATAACACCTATCACTATATACTGAGGCAGACATTGACGGTTGTACAGCATAACTCCTATCACTATATACTAAGCCCAACATTGATGTGGTGTAGGCCTACCACTTCACTGTCTGGCTTAGTAGTAGGGATGCACCAAAACGAATTCTGTACTGAAACTGAAAATGCAGCATTTACCTGTCCGAAACCGAATATGACTCCCCACCATAAAAAAAAAATCTCACACTTTTATTTAAGGTAAGTAAAACACCAAAATAGGACAAAAAAATTAAATAACAATATTAATATATATATATGATTGTTAACAGCAATCACACTCCTATCATGCCCAGGCATACCCAGATTCCAGCATGTACTAGCTGACTTGGCATGATAGGAGTATGATTGCTAACATTAATGCATTCTCACAAACTCATTAAGTATATCCCTCATTCAGACAATTCATCCATTCTCTCACTCATTCTCACAATGCATTCACAAATTCTGTCACGTTCTACTCAGGCTGCGGAGCTGCATATCTGTTTTGCTTCAGACTGACACGCATAAATACAGGAACTAGCCTAGGACTAATTGATAACTATTGGAGATTCCGTCACATCTTATGGCCATAGTATGCTTAGCCCACCACTACACCAAAGTACTCCAATGACGGTGGGTCCTAACGCTAATCCCTGCTGACAGTGGTACGAAACAAACTAAACATAAATCCCAAACATATAACAATGAGACACATACCTGTAGACTGCAGACTGAGACAAACAGAACACACAGGTGGGACACACCTTATAAAGGAAACAGAGCTGAAGCAAAGAGCAGAACTAGAAGCAAGGAATGGAAGATCAGAACTGAGCATACGGAAATCCAGGAATGGATTAAAGCAAAACAGAAAAACTGAAGCAAGACAGATATGCAGCTCCGCGGCCTGGGTAGAATGGGACACCAAGGCCCAAATGCGCAGTAAAACTGCTGCTGATAAAGGTCATGCTCCGTCACCTCGATACAGGGTCGGTGACCTTGTTTGGTTATCCTCGAGAAACATAGTGCTTCGCCAACCTTGTAGGTCCCTGGGTCCTCAGTTCCTTGGTCCCTTCCGCATCCTCAAATGGGTCAACAAGGTCGCTGTGTCCCTTGCACTTCCTCCCTCTATGCGGATCCTCAACACGTTCCACGTGTCCCTCCTGAATGACGTCATCGCGCATCCATTGGCCCATTTCCCAGTTTCCCCGCCTTTAGTCCTATTTAAACCCCCTTACCCAGTTCTGTAGTCCCCGTGCAACGAGTCACTATTGCTGTACTCTGGGTTTTTGTTCTGTGTTCTTGGTTCCTGCATCTCTTCTGCCTGATTTCCGTGTACCAGACCTCGGCTATTGTTTCCTTATTCTGATCCTACACTGCCTGCCCCGACTTCGGCTTGTTTAGTTCTCATGCCTTTGGCCCTGATTTGTCCTTTTGCCTCGGATTACTTGCTGTCCATCTGCGAGTACGCCACAGTTCCTGCATAGTGGGTCTATTACCTGTGTTGCCTGGGCTTGCATAACAAAGAAGGGAGGGAGAAGGAGTAGACAGAGAGAAGGGATAGATAGGTAGAAGGGAGGGAGAGGGGGTAGATAGGGAGAAGGGGGTAGATAGAAAAAAAGGGGGAGAGAGGAGGGTAGATAGGGAAAAATGAGGGTGGCAAGAATATTGAAATAGAGAGAGAATGGATGGATTAATGTGTGGATGCATTAATGAATATGTGTGAAAGAATAAATGATTGTGTGAATGAAAGTGAATTAGTGAGTGACTGTAAAAGTGTTTGTGTGAATCATAGGTATTTTTGATTTGTCAAAAAAGCAAAAATGGGATAAGCAGGGTGTTTAAGCACTGGGGACAAAGATGGCACAGGTAGCGTGTTTATGGGACAAAGATGACGTACGCTAGGCTGTTTGGGGACAATGTTGACTCATGCTGAGCTGTTCGGCCGACAAAGATGGCACGTCCTATGTATGTGTAATTTGGGTGCTGGTCAGGTTCTATGTGGGCAATGTGGATGTCAGGGGTGGGTTTGATGTGTGCAACCTGTGAACTACGCATGTAATTTAGGGGGTTTTATCTATACCTTTAATGCCGAGTTTATATGTGAATTCCAATTGATCTATACCTGCAAAGTCGGATTTTGTGTTATTCTGTTGATCTGTCTCTGCTTTGTTTCCATACATTATTTATGGTTACCTGCAAATGTAGGATTTGTATGTCTTATTCAGTTGATCAATACCTTGAGTGCTGTTTCCATGTGTTTATTTGATCTATACCTTCAGTGCTGAGTTTGCATGTGATTTCCAGATGATCTATACCTGCAATGCTGGGTTTGTGTGTTCTGTTGATCTATACCTGCAATGCTATGTTTCCATACATTATTTATGTATACCTGCAAATACAAGTTTTTTTTGTCTTATTCGGTTGCATGTGCTGTTTCCATGTGTTGTTTATTTGATCTATACCTGAACTACAGGGAGTAAGTAAAAGAGAGGTGTGGTTTAGTAAATGAAGGGAGAAAGGGACTCTGGGGATGATTACAGGGGAGAGGACCTCTCAATGCCAAGGTGCAGTCAGAAGAACTGACTCTCAGTCTTCCCCTGATCTGCAGTCAGTGTGGCAAATATATATTTTTTGGTGTAGTAGCGGAGGGAGTGATTAAAGGCTAGGGAGTGTGGAGCATGGCCCAAGGAAACGCTTGGATAGGATCCAATTTTTTCACTAAAAAATATATTGGCAACGGGGTCTAATATTTATATATATTGGCTGCAGGGGCTAATATTTGTGTATAATTTGTCACCAGGGACTAATATTCATTTATAATTTGTCAGCAGGGACTAATACTAATATATTTCAGCAGTAGGGTCTAATATTTATATATAGCAACCGCAGGGTATAATATTAGTATATATATAGGCAGCACGGTATAATATTATTATATATCGACAGCAGGGTCTATTATTTACATATATCAGCAGTAAGGGCTAATATTAATATATATATCGGCAGCAGGGTCTAATATTAAAGAATAAAAAATAACTGCCGGTTCATCTGTTATTTTTAAATCATATTTCAATCATAGTCTTTGCTTCAAAGAGATAAGTACATATTATGTAGTTAAAAATGCATGTCTAACGCATATATGCATGACTGTGCTGACAAAAATAAAGCGTGCTTTAAGTGGCGATGCAAGCGCAACATTTTAAAGTGCAATTGCTTGTATCTGTAAATTCTGTGAGATCTTTTTTTTTTTTTAAAGTGTCCCTCTTTCACATTTTGAAATGTTGGGAGGTATGATATATATATATATATATATATATATATATATATATATAGTGTCTATGTAGCGTTTTATAATTGCCCCCCCTACTTTGGTCCCTGTGCCCCCCCTAAATATGAAAGCTGGAGACGCCACTGAACTCCTGGTATATCACTTCCAAACACCCCAATATGTGTTCAGCAATATCTCCTGAGTACAGTGATACCACTCATATCTGGGTGGGTCGGTTGTTTGGGGGCTAAATGGCCACGTTTGGCCATTTTGAAAACAACATTTTGACATGTTGAAAATGCTGTCCCCGTATCCTATTTGGAAGATCTTTGAACCCGCCCAATTCACAAATATATTCACAAATATATATTTTTTGGTGTAGTAGCGGAGGGAGTGATTAAAGGCTAGGGAGTGTGGAGCATGGCCCAAGGAAACGCTTGGATAGGATCCAATTTTTTCACTAAAAAATATATTGGCAACGGGGTCTAATATTTATATATATTGGCTGCAGGGGCTAATATTTGTGTATAATTTGTCACCAGGGACTAATATTCATTTATAATTTGTCAGCAGGGACTAATACTAATATATTTCAGCAGTAGGGTCTAATATTTATATATAGCAACCGCAGGGTATAATATTAGTATATATATAGGCAGCACGGTATAATATTATTATATATCGGCAGCAGGGTCTATTATTTACATATATCAGCAGTAAGGGCTAATATTAATATATATATCGGCAGCAGGGTCTAATATTAAAGAATAAAAAATAACTGCCGGTTCATCTGTTATTTTTAAATCATATTTCAATCATAGTCTTTGCTTCAAAGAGATAAGTACATATTATGTAGTTAAAAATGCATGTCTAACGCATATATGCATGACTGTGCTGACAAAAATAAAGCGTGCTTTAAGTGGCGATGCAAGCGCAACATTTTAAAGTGCAATTGCTTGTATCTGTAAATTCTGTGAGATCTTTTTTTTTTTTAAAAGTGTCCCTCTTTCACATTTTGAAATGTTGGGAGGTATGATATATATATATATATATATATATATATATATATATATATATATATAGTGTCTATGTAGCGTTTTATAATTGCCCCCCCTACTTTGGTCCCTGTGCCCCCCCTAAATATGAAAGCTGGAGACGCCACTGAACTCCTGGTATATCACTTCCAAACACCCCAATATGTGTTCAGCAATATCTCCTGAGTACAGTGATACCACTCATATCTGGGTGGGTCGGTTGTTTGGGGGCTAAATGGCCACGTTTGGCCATTTTGAAAACAACATTTTGACATGTTGAAAATGCTGTCCCCGTATCCTATTTGGAAGATCTTTGAACCCGCCCAATTCACAGTGATAACACCCATGCATAAGTTTGCCTGGCTATTTGAGGGCCAAAGGGCCACATTTGGGAGTTGTGCATTTTTTCAATGTTGAACTTGGTGATCCTGTGCCTGTTCCCTATTTGGGACATCTATGAGTGAGGCCAATTCTATTTTTTTGAAAGCTAGACATCCCAGGGTATTTCAAATGCTGGTATTTTAACTCTTTAAATGTGCACATTTTACTAAGAGCCTTTGTGAAATTTTGCAGTAGTATTTTTTGTGTGTGGTTTTTTTCACACACATTCTACTTGAGGTATGAATTTACAGCTCCTGGTATATGTTACTGTCAAACATCACCCTGAGGTGTGTTCAGCAACATCTCCTGAGTACAGTGATCCCACCCATGCATAAGTTTTTTGGGGGGATAAAAGGTCACATTTGGGAGGTTTTCTTTTTCATTTTAATTTTGACATCTGGTCAGTTTGTGCCAATTCAGTTTACCCCATCAAACTATACACCCCAAAATGCCAAGATTTTTCGGAGATACAGCGCCAATTTTAGGACTTGCTTCTTTTTTTTTTTTTTTTTTTTAAATTTTGTTTGACCTGATTTTTTATGGCATGGTGACATCCATGGGGTCTTTTTATTTTTACATTTTATTACATTTTTATTAATTTGAACGATTCTTACATTTTCAATTTTTTTACATTTATTTCACTGATCACATAGTGATTAGTAGACTCTTCGTGTTCGCCTTCGTGGGGGAAAAAAATCTTCGTATTCCACAAATATTCGCCTGTTCCTGTGTTCGGTTCGGGCGAATATTCGTGTACATTCTTCGTGTTTGTTTTTCTTCGTTTTTCTAAGTTTTTTGTAGAAGGGGTTAATACAGGGTTAACGCGGTACACACTATGCAGCAGCTTTGGGACCAAGATTTTAAAGGTCCGTATGAGCAACTCTATTGGTCGCCGGCAGGGGCCTCCTCTGCCATCAACCAATGAAGTGTACCTGCCGTACCCGTACAGACTTTTAAAACTGGTCTCCCCGCTCCAAGAGTTAAAGGTTCATACGAGCGACTCTATTGCTCGTTCTTACAGACCTTTAACTCTTGGAGCGGGGAGACCATGGTCTCCCCAGGCCAAGTTCCGCCGCCTGGCGTTAAAGGGCCATGCGAGTGAGTCTATTGGTCGCCTGCAGGGTCCTCCTCTGGCATCAACCAATTGGACCAATAGAGTCGCTTACACAGCTCTTCTGACGGGGAACTTGGCCTGTCTCCCTGCTCCAAGGATTTATGCTCCCGTTATCTATGCAGCATTGCAGGGGTTAATGGGAGTGGAAAGCAGGGTCATCCTATTGCACTGGATATTTTTTCTATTGATGGCCATTCAGGAAGAGCTATTTGTTCCTTCCTTTGCCCCTGATTGCCACGGTGATAAGAAAGATCAGGAAAGAGGGAAACCTGGTCAACCTACTTGCTTCCCACTGGCCCAAAATAATTTGGTATCCAGGGCTACTCCACCTATCACTGGCAGACACGATAAGGCTAGAGACCAAACCACACCTTTTACACCAATGACCTGTACTACATCTAAACTCATTTAAAATTGATGGCCTAGTAGTTTTAAAGGAACATCAAAGTCAAGTTAGATCTATCAGCAGAGGTAGCAGATGCAATGATGCTTAGAAGAAAGGCCATTACTAATGCCTGTTATTCTGGAAAGTCTTAGCTACCTGGTGTGCTGTCAGACACCCGGGTGTCCCAGATGTTTTAGTGGATTGAAGGGTTTCAAAAAAGGCCCTTTTCCTGCTACTTTATTTCTGCTTTAAGTACTTTTTTTAATCATCAACTAGTTCTCCATCCATGGGTGAAGCATTTTATAAAGGCAGTGTGCATGTATTTGGCTTAAAATAACTTTCTGCTTCCTTGGACTTAATTTTGTCCTTAGACACCTTATCGTGGCTGTCTTTGAACCTCTAGAAAATACTGCTATTAGCAGTGCCGTATCCCAGGCCTAGGACAGCGGGTCCAGGGGCGGCAGTCCCTTGATCTCTCCAACCGGCAAATTTATGCTATGGACGGTGTTCTGGCTCGACACAGCCTCCATAATCCTCAAAAGGTGCGGCATTATATCCTGGCACCTCATTCCTTAATGGCGAGCAGCATCTTTTATTGTACCGGAAATGCTGACTACAGAGTTAAAAAGGAACTGAGTTAGAGGGACTTAAGCCAGATGGGTAGGGAAACCGCAAGCCCTTTCCATGAAATTGGCTTATCTCAAGTTTTTCAAAGGTAGAGTTTTCCTTCATTTGCCACTAGAATTTGTGAGGTTCACTCTATATTTTTCTTGTCCCAACCTGAGGGTTGATAAGAAACATTACCTTTGCAGATCTACTAGGATAGGACAGGAGTTTGTAGAAGTTCATCAAATCTATTTGTCACCTTTGTGGGCCCTGGTGGGGGTGGGGTTCTAGAGCTAAGATTGCTTGATTGATAGTGTTGGCAATCAGAGACACTTACTCAGTGGCTGGAAGGAACCTCCTTGCTTGAAAGCACTCTCTCTTGAAGGTTGTCTTGCCATCAGTTTCTACTGAACATACATGTAGAGCAGTGGTATGGAAAAGTCCTTATCAGACACTACCGGATGGGGAAGACTCTAAGCTTGGCAGTAGTATTCTATAAGCAGTAGTTTTAGGATTCCTGTCCGATTCTCATTGTTATAGCTCCTCTTGTGGCTTAGGTAAATCATTGCCTGAGAATGTCTTTTCCTTGTCATTCACAGTAGCAATTTGCTCCTTAATAATCTGTTTTTTTGATGCAGATGAGTGGAGCTTTGTTATTTTAATGATAATGATAATTGGGAACTCCTGTGACTTTTGTCTACCCTGTTGCAGACCTTTGCATCTTCTACAAAAAGGAAGCAATTCCTTACCTTGGGGCTCTTTAGTAATATCAGTAATAAAGTATCAAAATATATAGATCCTGTCACGGAAGCCTCCGTGCCATGGGCTCCTGGAGGGGATGAGTGCCAACCTCCTTCCTACAGACTATGGGCCCTGGTAAGGAGTGCCACGTTATCCAAATCATAAGAGACTCTAAAGACTGTGGAGCTCAGAAACAGATTTGGGGTTCCTGCATTTTGGGACTGTGACGGTTCCTAGAGTTACCCTACTCTTCAGTTAATGTTATCCAGTGACATGAAGCCCTTTTGTGTGTTATTAATAAAAATGTATTTTATTATTGCCTTATTTCCTAACCGTTGACACACAGCACACTATGGTCTGGGAGATAAGATAATGAAGGTGTCTGTGTCCTTTTGTATTGTTAATCCCTTTACTGCCCCTGTTGTCTCTGGGAGGCAGATTAAGGGGGCGGTTTGTATCCCAGTATCTTGTTTTATGTTAATGTGTGTTTTGGTGAATATATCCAGCCGTCCGTGTCTAAAATAAATCAGTTCTCCTCTTGTTGTACCTAAACTAGACTAGTCTTGCCTGGTTATTTGGGTACTGGATAGCAACATCCCTTTACTTTGCTTGAGGATATTGCTTACAGATTGCGGGAATTATTGTCCTGAACAGAGATGGCCTTAAGTGTTCTGGCGCCCTGTGCGAACTACTCCTCTGGTGCCCCCCATCCCAAAAAAAGAGAGGAAAAAAATCTTGTAACAAACAACTAGCTTTCATTAAAGATAGCTTATGTGCAAGTGCAAACAAGTATAGTAATATATAACTGGAAACAATAATATATATTAAATACAATGAAAAAATGGCTAATCTGCTGTAACAAAAACATTTTTTTAAATATTGAAAAAATTGGACCCCAGAAAGCATTTTCTTGGACCACGCTCCATAGCATTCAATCACTCCCTCTGCTACCACACACAAAAAAAATTGTCACACTGACTGCAGATTAGGGAAAGACTGTGAGAGTCAGTGCAGTCTCCCCCGCGTTCTCACCCTGACCATGATTTTGAGAGGTCCTGAAATCATTCCCAGTCCCTTTGTCCCTTATTCACTAAGCCATTTCCTTTCCTTCTTCCCTGTGAACTATAGATCAAACACATATAAACAGCACTTGCATGTATAGATCACATACAAACCCTATATTTGCAGGTATGCATAAATGATGTATGGAAACATAGGATATCAGGTATAGATCAACAGAATCAACACAAAAACACAAAAACCAAGCTTTGCAGGTATAGATCAATTGAAAATCACATGTTAACTCAGCATTGAAGATATAGATCAAAAAAACAGAATCAGACATACAAACCCTCTATTTGTAGGTATACAATAATAATGTATGGAAACAGAGTGTGACGGGACCGACCTGTACCCCGACTGGGTACTCCCGCCAAACGTTGCTTCCTCCTGCCGGGACACCAACAATTAACCCCTTCAGTGCCAGGCAGAACCAGCGTTGTAGATAGAAGGGGGGGCGGAGCTACCTTGGCACTGTGGCTAGCTGAAGCTTAGCTACACAGCGTGGTTATTGTCCTGAAAAGGACAATACAGGATCCTAGCAGCCCACCCCAAGCATCAGGCAACACTCATGTTGAGGTGAAAACAGGAACTCTCTTTATTTGGGAACACAGGGGTATTTAAACAGTACAAGGAATTGAGTTACGTCCAATAGACACACACGCGAATTGCATCCAATAGACACAAGGGAATTGAGTCCAATAGACACAAGGGAATTACATCCTGCCCTCCTTTGCATATGACTGAATATTAGCACTCAGCCCAGTAGGGGGTCTCTACTGTAGTCTCTGTAAGGGGGGAGGGAGGCAGGACATGTGGTACCTGGACAGGGTAGCAAACAAGGGGAGCAAAAGTACGCACCATGATTACAACATATACTGGGAAATGCAGGTATCACAAACAAGAACTATCACAGACGGCACCGATTAACCCGGGGCCGTCACACAGAGCGTACCAGATACAGATCAACAGAATAACACACACCCAGTTTTGCAGGTACAAATCAATTGGAATTCACATATAAATTCAGCATTAAAGGTATAGATAACCCTCTAAATTACAGGCATAGATCACAGGTTGCACACCCAAAGCCAGCCCTGGTGTCCACACTGCCCACATAGAACCTGATCAGCATCCAGATTATACACATATTACAGCCCAGCCTGAGCCAACTTTGTCCCCTAACAGCCCAGTGTAAGACATCTTTGTCGGCAAACAGCCCACGTGCCATCTTTGCATTTCCCCAAATCACTTAAACATCCATGATAGACACAAACACTTACACAGTTACTCAATCATTCACACAAATCATTTGCACATATTCATTAATGCAGTCTCACAAATCATTCAAGCAATTCATCCAACCATTAATTAATTCATTCTCGTACGCATTCACACTACCCCCTCTCCCCATCTACCCCTCCCCTTCTTATCTGCCCCTTCTCACTATGTACCCACTCTCCCCCTTCTCACTATGTACCCCCTCTCACTATGCATCCCCTCTCCCCCTTTCTCACTATCTAACTACTAACCCTTCTCCCTACTTATAATTATCCTTGTTGCCGGAGTCCTGCGGTGGGAGCGGGAGGTGTCCGTCTTCCTTCCTTCTGAGCGCCGGAATATGACATCATTTTCCGGCGCTCAGCATGAAACGCCGGCACCGCGACAGAGTCATGGAGAGTGAGGAGCACCGAGCGGTTGCTGAAAACTTCACGAGCGGCCGTGCCCCTGCCCGGGACTTAACCCCTTAACAACAAAGGGCCACCGCACCGATCATCAAAGATCGCGGCGGTGCCCAGCTAAAACAGCTTAGGAAGCGATCTGAAATTCTTAGAACAAACCTCTGTACAATTGTGCCCTAAATTAACCTTTTTGTGTTTGTGCCTATCCTAATAATTATTCTACAACATGACATAATCTTAAACTTATTTGTCTTCCCGAGTTAGATGACTCATACATTGCTTTCACCTGGATCAGAATGGGTTATTTGCAGCAAACATTAACATTATTATTTCATCTTACCCTTCAGAAACTTCCAACTTTGTAAGCTACAGTTAAAATGATCACTGGAGCTAGATTTATTATCTTTTAAGGAATCCCCAATGGGTATAATTTAGAATGTTTGCTCATTGAGAAGTGAGAAAAATATGAATTAACCAAGCTAAACTATTTACAACAACATCATAACCTCTTCTATGGTGAACAATTGAGCTATATTTTGCTTACAATACCAATAAAGTCAGGAGGTTCATATATATTTTATAATATTTACATATACCCAACAGATATTAAATAAGGCATTCTGCAGCAAACAAACCGAGACTTGATCAATTTCTGCTCATTGAATGCATAATTACTATTTATTTACCTGTTGAATAACTCAAAAATATAACAGAAAATGTAGACCATGTAAGATTGTGTCCAACTTATCAGTCAGTACTTAGTAACACTCCTCTTATTGCCTTCATTAAGTTTTTAGTTTTTCCCTGACTGAATGCTTCTAGTTCAAATCCATATTCTTTTATTATCTTGCATGCACCACAGATTCTGTCTACATCTAGTGGTGTATCACTAGACTTGTGCATTCGTCTTCGTTCCGAAGACACGCCGAAGAGACACGCCGAAGAGAAGACGGCGGCGGTAAAACGTAGGCGAAGACGAAGACACACACCACGAAGGTCTTCGTGATTGTCTTCGTCTTCGACTACCATTCTTCCCCCCCTCTTCTAACTTACCTTGTCTTCGCGGCAGTTCCCGGAAGTTCGCTGTCACGGG
This sequence comes from Spea bombifrons, assembly GCF_027358695.1. Classification (NCBI taxonomy): domain Eukaryota; kingdom Metazoa; phylum Chordata; class Amphibia; order Anura; family Pelobatidae; genus Spea; species Spea bombifrons. The sequence continues at coordinate 40,075,297 of NC_071089.1, forward strand.
TTACAGGGCAGTGCGAATGAGCCTATTGGTCGCCTACAGGGACCTCCTCTGGCATCAACCAATTGGTTGATGCCAGAGGAAGACCCTGCAGGTGACCAATAGGCTCACTCGCACGGTCTTTGTAACCCCTGACAGCGGACCTATGGATTTCCACTCCCGTTAACCCCTTCGATGCTGCGTTATCTAACACAGCATCGAAGGGGTTAACGGGAGCGGAGATCCATAGGTTAAAGGGCCGTGCAAGCGACCAATAGGCTCACTTGCACGGCCCCTTAACCCTTTAAAAAACAAAGTTAACCCCTAACTAATTGAACAGGGAGGGAGACCAGTGGGATCTGCCGGGTAAGTTGCAGCATTGGGGTTTTAAAACCCCAATGCTGCAACTTACCCGGCAGATCCCACTGGTCTCCCTCCCTGTTCAATTAGTTAAAGACCAGTGGCATCTGCAGGGCAAGTTGCAGCATTGGGGTTTTAAAACCCCAATGCTGCAACTTACCCTGCCGATGCCACTGATCTCCCTCCCTGTTCAATTAGTTAAATGTCCGTACGAGCGACTTTATTGGTCGCTCGTACGGACATTTAACCCGGCGCATACTAACTAATTGAACAGGGAGGGAGACCAGTGGCATCTGCAGGGTAAGTTGCAGCTTTGGGGTTTTAAAACCCCAATGCTGCAACTTACCCTGCCGATGCCACTGATCTCCCTCCGTGTTCAATTAGTTAAATGTCCATACGAGCGACTTTATTGGTCGCTCGTACGGACATTTAATTAATTGAACAGGGAGGGAGACCAGTGGGATGTGCCGGGTAAGTTGCAGCATTGGGGTTTTAAAACCCCAATGCTGCAACTTACCCTGCAGATGCCACTGGTCTCCCTCCCTGTTCAATTAGTTAAAGACCAGTGGCATCGGCAGGGCAAGTTGCAGCATTGGGGTTTTAGAACCCCAATGCTGCAATTTACCCTGCCGATGCCACTGATCTCCCTCCCTGTTCAATTAGTTAAATGTCCGTACGAGCGACTTTATTGTTCGCTCGTACGGACATTTAATTAATTTAACAGGGAGGGAGACCAGTGGGATGTGCCGGGTAAGTTGCAGCATTGGGGTTTTAAAACCCCAATGCTGCAACTTACCCTGCAGATCCCACTGGTCTCCCTCCCTGTTCAATAAGTTAAAGACCAGTGCCATCTGCAGGGCAAGTTGCAGCATTGGGGTTTTAAAACCCCAATGCTGCAACTTACCCTGCCGATGCCACTGATCTCCCTCCCTGTTCAATTAGTTAAATGTCCGTACGAGCGACTTTATTGGTCGCTCGTACGGACATTTAACCCGGCGCATACTAACTAATTGAACAGGGAGGGAGACCAGTGGCATCTGCAGGGTAAGTTGCAGCATTGGGGTTTTAAAACCCCAATGCTGCAACTTACCCTGCCGATGCCACTGATCTCCCTCCGTGTTCAATTAGTTAAATGTCCGTACGAGCGACTTTATTGGTCGCTCGTACGGACATTTAATTAATTGAACAGGGAGGGAGACCAGTGGGATGTGCCGGGTAAGTTGCATCATTGGGGTTTTAAAAGTCTGCACGAGCGACCAACAGAGTCACTCGTGCAGACATTTAAAACCCCAATGCTGCAACTTACCCGGCACATCCCACTGGTCTCCCTGTTCTATCAGTTAAATGTCCGCACGAGCAACTTTATTGCCGGGTAAGTTACAGCACCAGGAGCCTAAAAGTCTGTACAGACTTTTAAAATCCCAATGCTGCAACTTACCCGGCAGATCCCACTGGTCTCCCTGTTCTATCAGTTAATAAATGCTAGAACAGGGAGACCAGCGGGATCTGCTGGACAATTACGGCACCAGGAGTTTAACAGTCTGTACGAGCGACCCTATTGGTCGCCAGCAGGGGGCTTGTCTGCCATCAACCAATGGCAGATGAGCCCCCTGCTGACGACCAATAGAGTTGCTCATACGGACATTTAAACTCCTGGCGCCAGAGCGGCTTTAACCCCTTAACCGGGGAAAACGAAGAAAACCCGAACACGAAGAATGTCCGCGAATATTAACCCGAAGAGAAGACAGGACCAGGCAAATATTCGCGGAATACGAAGTTTTTTTTTTTGCCGAAGACGAGCACGAAGACGAACATGAAGAGCCCCCTGGTGCCCAAATCTATGTATCACTGGGGATAAAAAACAGTACTGGAAAAAATAGCATACCAGTCCAGTAGCATTGTGAAATTATACCAACCCTATAGCATAAAGTATTTCTTGTACATAGAAGGGGAAACTATGTATTTTAAAGCAAGTTTGAAGAGTATGTTATTTATAAGAGAGATATGAAAGCACATAGGGCTTTATATATAAAGAGCAAATTCCAGTGGAGGTAGTAAAAGTGGAGCAATCAGCAAGAACAGTCTACATTTAGAACTCTGACCCACAATATCTCTTTATGTAGAACCACCATTGTTCCTAATATTACAGTAGACTATTATCCCATGCTATTGGGGTGGACCAATCAATATTGTCAGAATGAAGAATTATAAAAATCCAGCTCATAACACAAAGGTGTGGCAAAGTTTAATAAAAATGCATAGTCTACTGGCCACTGGCACAATAAAATACAGGGTCCAACGTCGGATCAAGTCACTTTTTGGAACATAACATCCTCAGACTCTGATCTCTCCACTGATATCCTGGGATTAATTAGGAATTTTTTGTTAGGTGGCTATTGCTGGCCATAGAACTGCATGGAGGTGCTGGGCCAGTGGCGGAACTACCGGGATCGCAGGGGTCGCGACTGCGACCGGGCCCTGGAGTTCTGCCACTCAGGGGGGCCCAAGCAGGGCCGGACTGGCCCACCGGGATACCGGCTTGCCATATTAAATAAAAAAAAAAAGTATTAAAGTAGCACCGGCCGCATCAGCACCCAGCGGCCGTGTGCAATGGCCGCCTAGTGATGAGAGCAGCATGAGGGGTGAAAGCTCCGCCCCCTCGCACGGACCTATGCGGCCATCAGATTGTTGTAAATCTAATCTAAACGGCCACTGCGTGCTGATGCCGCCGGCCGGAGCTACTTTAATACTTTATTTATTTTTAATATGGCAAGCCAATCCGGCATATTAAATAAATAAAAAAAAAAGGATTAAAGTAGCTCTGGCCGGCGGGATCAGAACGCATTGGCCGTTTAGATTAAATTTCCAACAATCTGATGGCCGCCTAGTGATGATGAGACTGAGAGCAGCGTGAGGGGTGAAAGCTCCGCCGCCTCGCACTCAGACTGCTGGAGCACCGGATGTCGGGTAACTGACATCCTGTTACCCTAGAAAACGGCAGTCTGCAGCTACCAGAGGACGGAGGACAAGATGGAAAAGCCCCAAAGTGGAAGAAGTAGAAGGTCAGTAAACTGATTTATTTTTTGTACAAACTGTATAATATTTTTTGGTATTTTTTAAAAACAGCCGGTAAGTGTGCTTTTTTAAATTATTATGTCATTGCTGTCCCAATTCAGCCTCCCATGTAATTTCTGTCCCCAATGAGCCCCTCCCAGTGTCACCCCTGTCCCCATTCAGCTCCCCAGTGTCACCTCTGTCCCCATTCAGGAGGCAGAGTGCCCCATGATATGCCTTTTAACCCCCTTTATGCCACTCTGTCTCCAGAAATGCCTTTTAACCCCCTATATGCCACTCTGCCTCTATAAATGCCTTTTAATCCCTATATACCACTCTGTCTCTATAAATGCCTTTTAACCCCCTATATGCCAGAGTGGCGTATAGGGGTATAAGGCATTTCTGGAGGCAGAGGGGCATATAGGGGGTTAAAAGGCATATCAGGGGCAGAGTGGCATATAGGGGGTTAAAAGGCATTTCTGGAGACAGAGTGGCATAAAGGGGGTTAAAAGGCATATCATGGGGCACTCTGCCTCCTGAATGGGGGGGGGAGGTTGGCAAATAAAAGGAAATAAAAACAAAAATGTAGATAGAAGGGGGGTAGGGAGAGGGTTGATAGCATGAGAAGGGGGAGAGGGGGTAAATGGTGTGAGAGGAGGGTAGATTGGTTTGGTTAACAGATTCTCGCACCGGGGCCCTGAGGCTTCTAGTTACGCCCCTGTGCTGGGCTGTCTGGTAGTTTATGGGATTATACTCCTGATCCAATTATGTTGTGTGTGTAAATATCTGTGCTGTTCCAAATAAAGTCAGTTCCTGTTTTTTTTTTTCAATATGAGTTCTGTCTTGTTATTGGGTACGTCCTGGTGCTGTTCTTGTCAGGAAAGCACTTTATTGCTATGCTACAGTGCAACTGAGATTCCTGTGGGCACTCACTGAGTAAGGAAATAGGTGGTGGATATGTCTTCCTGTCATATCAAGCAGCAAGAGGGCATTGCATCAGAAACTTGGCCAAAAGAGTGTGGAGGGGAACAAGTGCTCAAGTAGGCACAAATTTCTGCTCTTATGGCCACTGTCAACGTATCAGTTGATATGCACATTCAGGGCTGGACAGGTATAACAGCTGACAGATTACGTGATTTCATGTTTGCAAAATAGTCCTAGACCTAGAAACTCATCATTCTTGGCCACAAGGGCATACTAAGGCAGGTGCGGAGGGTGAACAACATACAGGTACCCTGGTAACTGAGGCATAAAGTGTGTGTATATCAGCGCATGGTGTTAGAGGGTGTGTTAGAGGGTGTGTGTTTATGTTAGAGGGTGTATGGTGTTAGATTGTGTGTAAGTGTGATTGCATGGTGTGTGTAAGCATATGGTAGAGTGAGTATGTGTAAGTATATGGAGTTCAAACAAGTGCATGTGTAGGTGTATGGTGTGGTAGTATGTGTTAGTTTTGGAGTAGGGAACCCAGGTACCACTAACTGTAGACTCTCCTGGCTTGACCAGTCAAGGCATGATATTGATGGGGTCAGAATAAGCTCTATTTGTATTTGTATTGGAAGGTCATTTGCACTCCATTTTTAAAAGAGACTTTTTTTTGATCTCTTAAAGTAGACTATTTTTTATAGCAAATGAGAGACATTAGTCTCTGGCTCAGCTAATTGGGCACTCTACATGCATAAAGAGCAAGGTGAAATGGGGTGCTCTATAGCGGGGATCCTCTGTTATGTTACAAGTCCACTCATGTGATATGGGACTAATAAAATCACACTGCTGTAGATTTAGTGTGGGTAGAGCCAAGCATCACATCACAGTTCAGATGTGGTGGAGGCTATTTGTCAAAAAAAGATAAAAATAATATAATAACTATAATATAAATATTCCAAATTGTGGAATTAAAAAATACTCTTTTATCAGGAATGTTTCAGCAATCAGATTTATCATCCATATTTATTCGCACATTTTTTATGTTGCTTTTATTTTTCTAATTTGTCAAAAGAAAAAAAGACAGAATTGAAAGAGAAGAAATTCCAAAATTGAATATTAGCTTCATGTCATTTAATAATTATCATGATCTATCGTAATTTGCATTATTGTGTAAACATTATGAGTAGACACCAGGAGTAACCTAATTAGAATTGGCCATAGGGTAAATAATGCAAAGCCTAAAACACTCTTTAACCCCTTAAGGACAATACTGTTTCTTACTCGTAGTATATTGTGGGATAATGGTTCTTTTAACATTTTTCAGTGTTGCTGTTTAGCTGTGATTTTCTTCTTTCTCATTTCATGCTCCCACACATATTATATATTGTTTTTTTTCAGGACAAACAGGGCTTTCTTTAGATACCATTATTTTTATCATATCATCTAATTTACTATATAAAAAAAGATAAAATATAGTGATTTTTTGTTAAAATTTACCTTTTCTCACTTTTTAAACAAAAAACTTTTACTCATCTGAAAAAACTAATGAAAAAAATGCTAAATAGATTCTACTATTTGTCCTGAGTTTAGAAATACCCAATGTTTTTATGTTTTTCTGCACGTTATGGGGCAATAAGTACCAGTAGCGTTTTGCTATTTCAAAACCATTTTTCACCAAAGCTGGTCATTCTGCCCCATGTGCTATTTCTTTCGGCCAATGAAATTTACCCCATCAAACCATATATTTTTAAAAACTAGACACCCCAAGGTATTTCAAATGTTGATATTTTAAACATTTCCATGCACTAGTTCTACCATCAGCCTTTGTCAAACTTTATGGTAGTAAAAAAATGTTGTATTTTTTTTACACACGTTGTACTCCAGGCAGGCCCGGACTGGCCATCGGGCACACCGGGCATTTGCCCGGTGGGCTGGGCCGGGACAGGGCCGCGGCCGGGCCGGATTGACTTAGGGGCTAATGGAGCTGCAGCTCCAGGCCCCTACCTTAAAATAGGCCCCTTAAGCCCGCAGCAACTGCGACCGGGGCTGCTACTTACCTGGCAGACACGCGCAAGCAGCGTCCCTTCCACGGCCAGGGGGACGCAGGAATCCAACTGAGCCATGTGACGTACGTCACGTACGTCACATGACCCTGCTGTGCGTCTGCTTCCCCTGTGCAGATCCGCGGAAGTCTGCAAGCGGCGCGTACATCAGCAGTCCAGGTAAGGGGGTGAGGGAGTCTGTATGGAGTATGTGAGATTGAATGAAAGAGAGAATTAATGAGTATCTGTGAAGGAGTGAGTGAATGAATGTTTGTGAATGAGTATATGTTAATGAGTATCTGAATGAGGAAATTAATGAGTATCAATGTATGAATGAATATCTGAATGAGTGAATGATTATCTGTGAATTAGTGAATAAATATTTGTGAACGAGTGAATGAATATGTGTGTGGGATAGCATGTATGTGTAAGGGGGGGGCAAAGAAGCCACAGACAGGCTGTTTTGTGTCAAAGATGCCACAGGCAGGCTGTTTTGGTGGCAAAGATGCCACAGGCAGGCTGTTTTGGTGGCAAAGTTGCCACAGACAGGCTGTTTTGGTGGCAAAGTTGCCACAGGCAGGCTGTTTTGGTGGCAAAGTTGCCACAGACAGGCTGTTTTGGTGGCAAAGTTGCCACAGGCAGGCTGTTATGGGGGCAAAGATGCCACAGACAGGCTGAGTGAAACCATCCGTGGAAACCCTCCGGATGCGGGTGTCAGTGTGGCATAGCCTGTCCTGGTGTTTGTGATTGGGTGTCAGTGTGGCAGAGCCTGTCCTGGTGTGTGTGTGGGTGTCGGCGTGGCAGAGCCTGTCCTGGTGTGTGTTTGTGGATGGGTGTTGGTGTGACAGAGCCTGTCCTGGTGTGTGTGTTTGGGTGTCGGTGTGACAGAGCCTGTCCTGGCGTGTGTGTGGGTGTCAGTGTGGCAGAGCCTGTCCTGGTGTGTGTTTGTGTATGGGAGTTGGTGTGGCAGAGCCTGTCCTGGTGTGTGTGTGTGTGGGTGTTGGTGTGACAGAGCCTGTCCTGGTGTGAGTGTGTGGGTGTTGGTGTGACAGAGCCTGTCCTGGTGTGTGTGTCTGGGTGTCAGTGTGGCAGAGCCTGTCCTGATGTGTGTGTGTTTGGGTGTTGGTGTGGCAGAGCCTGTCCTGGTGTGTGTGTGTTTGGGTGTTGGTGTGGCAGAGCCTGTCCTGGTGTGTGTACGAACACAGAAAAGAACCCCAGCACTCCAATCAGCTTCCAATCCTTAGGTTACTTTATTCAAAGAAAGCAAAACAAAAAAGCAACGTTTCGGCCAAACAGGGCCTTTGTCAAGCTCAAAAGGCCCTGTTTGGCCGAAACATTGCTATTTTTGTTATACTATCTGTTTTTGTTTTGCCCTTTTTCCTGCTAGCTCCCAGCTTCCAGGGAGTTGAGTGCTGAACCATTTCTTCTTTCTTTAACTGTCCTGGTGTGTGTGTGTGTTTGGATGTCGGTGTGGCAGAGCCTGTCCTGGTGTGTGTGTGTTTGGATGTCAGTGTGGCAGAGCCTGTCCTGGTGTGTGTTTGGGTGTCGGCGTGGCAGAGCCTGTCCTGGTGTGTGTGTTTGGTTATCTGTGTCCTTAATTTACAGTAGGAACTATTTCATTTTTACTTATCCAGAGATAAAATGCCCTCCTGAATTTGTAGTGACTTCAGGGGACAAAACATTCAAAGCCCTGAAATCATTTAGTGGAAAAGATAAGGTATTGTGTTATTTACTCTATGATATTTATTTCAAGTATTAGTCGCACTAAATTGTGGCTTCAGGCTTCCCATGTTGAATGACCAAGTATTACGTATATGTATGTACATATATGTTTTTTCATAAAAAATGGGCTGCTCAGTCTGAAATGCCCGGGCCTATTTTTTGTCCCAGTCCGGGCCTGACTCCAGGTATAAATTTACCGTTCCTGGTATATGTCCATGTCAAATAACACACCAATATGTGTTCAGTAACATCTCCTGAGCGCAGTGATACCCAGGCCCGGACTGGGACAAAAAATAGGCCCGGGCATTTAAGCCCGAGCAGCCCATTTTTATTTATTTATTTATTGTTAAAGCCCACCCTTCATGTACCATCTTTGCATTTATTCATTCACACAAATCATTAACACATTCATTAATGCAGTCTCACAAATCATTCAACCAATTCATCCACATGAATTCATTCATTCATTCATTCTCATACACATTCACACTACCCCCTCTCCCCATCTTATCTGCCCCTTCTCACTATGTTCCCCCTTTTCACTATGTACCCCCTCTCACTATCTATCCCCTCTCCCCATTTCTCACTATCTAACCCCCCTCTGCCCCTTCTCACTGCACCCCCCTCCCTCACCCTACTTACCTTGTTGCCGGAGCAAGCAGCAACTGCAGCCGGGCCCACGGCAGGACCGGACTGACTGGGCCTATGCCTCTACGGCCGCATTAACGCAGGGCATAAGGGGCACCTGCCACTTAAGCCCGCCGCAACTGCGACCGGGTCCGCCACTCTAAGGTGCCGGGAAGCCCCCACCAGGGCCGGGCTTACGGGTGTGCGGCCGCACAGGGCTTACATTAAAACATCGGGGTTTTTTTTAACTTTATTTAACATCCTCCATGTAAAAAAAAAAAAAAAAAACCCCGATGTTTTAATTTAAACCCTGTGCGGCCGCACACCCGTAAGGCCGGCCCTGGTGGGGGCTTCCCCGCCCCTTAGAGTGGCGGACCCGGTTGGCAGTTGCGGCTGGCTTAAGGGGCAGGTGCCCTTTATGCCCTGCGTTAATGCGGCCGTAGAGGCCGCATTGGCCCAGTCAGTCCGGTCCTGACTGGGCCTATTTTAAGGCAGGGGCCTGGAGCTGCAGCTCGATCAGCCCCTAAGTAAATCCGGCCCTACCGTGGCCCGGCCCACCGGGCAAACGCCCAGTTTGCCCGAGGGCCAGTCCGGGCCTGGTGATACCCCACATGCATACCGGGCAAACGCCCGGTTTGCCCGAGGGCCAGTCCGGGCCTGGTGATACCCCACATGCATGGGTTTGTTGGGATATTTGGGAGGTAAAAGGCCACCTTTGTGAGGTGTGTATTTTTTGCCATTTAGACATCTGATCCTACTGCCCCCATGTCCCATATTTGGGACATCTTTGAACCCGGCCGATTCAATTTACATTTTTAAAAACTAGACACCCTATGGGCATTTATAATATTTTAACTCTTTCTATGACAGTGGGGATTTTTACATGTAATTTTTTTTTTCTTTTACATTTTTGAACATACATTTCTTTTATGATAAGTACCTGCATTCAACCTGCAGGAGGAGCTCGAGCATTCTCAAGAGGGTCTGGATAGACCCTCTGTGAACTCATTCAGTTTTTTATTGTTGATGCCCATCTTGTGAATGACTGCAACGTCATTTACACGATGGCATTTGTGGTTGCTCTCCGGGGCAATCACAAGGCGATCGGGGTAGGGGGGGTTGTGTTGCTACATGCGTCGAGGCATGTCAGCAACACGGTTTATGCTTAGGAAGCGATTCCGATCTTTGAAGATCGGCGCGGCGGCCATTTTTCCTCCCCGGATCCATGGTCAGCCTCACTTGCGATGCAGCTATTTAACAGCAACCCGTACATGTCCGGACTTTGTCGTTATCATGTTGCACTGCAACATGTCGTTAAGGGGTTAAAGGTAGATCTTGGTTTTTGTTGATGTCTACTGTCTGGGTATTTAAACATCCCTAGACACATTATTGATAGTGCTGTACTAGCCCAGTTGATATACCTTGTACTTATCCACAAAAGCTAAGTTTTATTAAATTACAGCAACAAATCTTCCAAGAAAAGAGAATTTATTTTTTTTTCTTAACATTTTCATGTTCCAGGCATCTTTGAGAAAGGATGGTGCTGGGTTACCTGGAAAAACAAACAAAATAATTATTCTCCCATGTTTTCCAAACACATAGATACCACATGTGTAGTGTGTTAGCATTACACATCCCAAAGAGAGACACCCAAAGTGGTTTGAAGCCAAGAATTTTGGACAGGTGAACCAAAGTTAGGATTTTGGAGGGGAAAACAAAACACCAAAAAAACCCACATATTTTATATTCTGTTAAAGCAGATAATTTCTTTTTTGGCTATATGTATATATGGAAATGATGCATTCTCTGTATTCCAGCCAAAAGTTCTATGGTGTCTGGATTACTTAACAAAATAATAACAAAAGATATTGCAATACCATTTTGTGATATACTTAAATAATCTACTTTATATAGTGTGAGATAGGTCTGGGATCGCCCCTCGCTGAGGTCAAGGGACAAGTGCCCGTCTTCATTCAGACCAGGCAAACAGCAGTAAATTCGCGCAATCTGACACAGGGTCAGGTTTATTAGAAAGGTTGCAAAGACAAAAGAAATAAAACAACACAGCAACAAAAGAAATACCTTGCCTGTCCGGCACTTACTATACAAGGGATGTCCCTCACTACCAGCTGGAGAGCTTCTCTCTGCCAACTTAACATAATATGTCCAGCAACCTTTACTCACATGTCTCTCCCACAGACAGGCTTTCTGTGTCCTCAGCCAGAGAGCTACCTGCCCTCCTGGCTTCCCTTTTATATCCGCCCTCTCATTCACCTACATTAATCACCTAGCAGGTGGAAGACTCTGGTGTTACTTCACATAGGAAAGGAATCTAGGAGAAACATACCTCCCTTCCACCACCAATCCTACATGAATGTCACATATCCCCCACCTCAGCTCAGGCCCCCGGGAATGAGCATCAGTAACCGTAAGAAAGTGCACACGCGACCAGACCTGTGCTCCACTGTAAAATTGTAGGCCTGCAGACCTAGAAACCATCTCTGCTTTTTTTCTCCTTATTTAGGTACATCAATTTCAGAGGGGCATGGTCAGTGACTAACCTAAACTTCCTTCCCAACAAATAATATCTGAGGGACTCAAGGGCCCATTTGATAGCCAAACATCCCCTCTACACAATTACATACTTTCTCTCATGTTTATTCAGCTGCCTGCTTAAATAAAGCACAGGGTGTTCCTCTCCATTCGTGATTTGCGACAAGAGAGCCCCTATTACTGTCCCAGAGGCATCTGTCTGTACCACAAATTCTTTTTTAAAATCAGGCGTTATCAAGACCGGCTGGGAACAAAGGGCCAATTTCAGTGTTTAGAACGCTTTTTCTGCTTCAGGGGTCCACCTTATCATTACTGAGTCTTTTCCCTTGGTGAGATCAGTCAGGGGACCCGCCATGGCCGCAAAATGTGGTATGAACCGTCTATAATAACCGGCAATACCCAGGAATGTAGAAACTAAAAAAGTGTGAAAACCAGTGTGAAAAAGGTGTGTACAAGAATAAAAGGTATACTTTCCTTTCTCCTTTTTTTTTTACTGGATACACAGCTGCAAACCTGTAATAACACTCTCCTGGTGTTAAAATGATAATTTTGATCCACTAGGGGGCGCTTGTGTGGACCGGTTTTCAATTTGAAATATAAACAGAAGAAAACTATAATAGTGTAGTACAGGCATGCCCAAACTTTTTTCGAAGAGTGCCAGATTTGATGAAGTGAACATGTGCGAGGGCCGACCATTTTGGCTGACATTCTTTGAACCATTAAAATTAAATGCAAATTTAATTGGGCAGCTTATCTGTGGGGCCTTATCAGTCCGGAACGCGGGCCGCTATTGGCCCGCGGGCCGGACTTTGGACATGCCTGGTGTAGTACTTCAAACTCAGTTGTCGTATGGATATTATATATATGCACTCACAATCAGAATGTGTTGATCAAGCTTCGTATATTAACCCACTGCGATCCATATGTGAAGTATATATGAAAAAAAGCAACAACATAAAAAACACAATGGTGTGGTAACCTTGTATGTTCTGGCACGCCAGAACAGATGTACACTTACAGTTGTAACTGGTGTGTCAGGCGCATAGGAGCTTCGTTTCCACAGTCCTTCACAACCGCGTGGTTGGATATAGCTGTTGTGTATATGAACTAATCCACCACACAATATATACTGGTGAATAGATAATTTATTCTGGGTGCATGCCCAGCTAAATAAAATGCAATGTGCATATAAGTAGTTCCTGTAAGGGAGCACTAATTCATACTACTTATATTTAAGGGACAAGTGATAAGTAGTATGAATTATGCCACAGAAAGTCCCCTAGGACATACATGTCTTTAAACCACCATCAAAATAAATAAATAAACATTGCATCTCAAAATAAATGAATAAAAAACAAAATGTATCGGTTTGTCTTAGTCTGTCAATTCTTGTCTTGTCATATCCCTTGAATTTATGTATTGTATTAAGCGCTGCGTAAACTGTTGGCGCTATATAAATAAAAGATAATAATAATAATAATAATAATAATAATAAAAAACACTTTAATAAATAACACAAAGACACTTGTCCCTTAACCCCTTCAGTCCCAGGGGTTTTTGGTACCTCAAAGCCTGGAGCAATTTTGCCATTTTTGCGCTATGTCGGTTCAGCGATGATTCTCTTTTCCTGTGAATAGTGTACCCATATAAATTATATATTGTTTTTTCAAGGAGAGATAGAGCTTTCTTTTGATACCATGGTTGGATGATTAGCTGAAAATTTAGAATTAGAAATTTAGTAAAAACTAGCAAAAATTAGAAAAAAACATCTAAGTTTTTTTTCATTTTCCCTGAATACCCCCATAAAAGTATATATTTCTGTAAAGCAGACAACCCAGAGTATCTCATCAAGAGCATTTGGACAATTTCCATACAACCGTTTGGCCGCTAATCACTGCCAAAGTCAGCCATTGCTCTAATTTCGTGCACTTTTTTTCACCAACACTTCTGTGTTTCTGAGGATATTCCCCCATTCCCCGTCGCACAAGTTGCTCGCGGCCGGCTGGAGCTGTTGCTCCAAGTCCCGGTTGCTGGCCGGCCAAGTTGCTTGAAAATACCCGGAAGTCCACGAGGTCGGATTTGCCGTCCGCATCCGACCCTCGCTCCATCGATCTTGGCCTGCCGGGCCGGGTTTGCCCGGTGGTGTTGCGGAACTCCGCCCCGGTTCGCCAGGGTCGTCAGGCACCCACCGCCGGATTGTTAGGGGAGCCGCTCAAGTTGCCCGGAGCCGGCTCGCGCAAACGGCTCCCGCCGCCCCCAAAAGTCCCGCCGGGGCCGGATCCACCGCGGCCGGGGGTCCGTCCTGGGGCTCCTCGACCTCGGGATGCCTAACCCGGGTGCCGCACCAGCGGTCCGACCCGCCCCGGTCCCGGCTCCCGGTAACCTGCCGTCCGGCAGACAGCCGAGGGTTCCGCCCGGTGCAGCACCAGCGGGCCCACCCGCCTCCGGGCCCGCCCGCGAACCGCTCGAAGCCGCCGGCCAAAGTCCCCGTTCCCGGCAGCACAAGTTGCTCGCGGCCGGCTGGCGTTTTTGCTCTAAGTCCCCGTTTCTGGCAGGCCAAGTTGCTTGAAAAACCCTGGAAGTCAATGAGGTCGGATTCGCTGGCCGCATCCGACCCTCGCTCTGTCGATCTCGGCCTGCCGGGCCGGGTTTTCCCGGTGGTGTTGCGGAACTCCGCCCCGGTTTGCCAGGGTCGTCAGACACCCTACGCCAGATATAGGTGAGTGGTCGGCGTCGACCGCCACGACCAGGACAATGACCGATCTGGTGCCCTGAGGCCTCTCCCCAGGCTTGGGGGAGAGGCGCCCCGGGCGCCGGACACCCTCCAGGCGACTGAGTTTGCGCGGCCCCGGACTCCCAGCGGCCCGAAGCCGCGGGCATCGGCTCTTTTCTCCCGGCTCCGACGAAGGGAGGGGAGCGCGCGTGCGCTCTCCCTCCGTCCCCACCGCCCTGTAGACCCGATCCGAGGTCTGCGCCCCGGCGTCCGCTGTCTCCCGCCCTGGGCCCGCGCGTGACAGGAGCTACCTGGTTGATCCTACCAGTAGCATATGCTTGTCTCAAAGATTAAGCCATGCACGTGTAAGTACACACGGCCGGTACAGTGAAACTGCGAATGGCTCATTAAATCAGTTATGGTTCCTTTGAGCGCTCCATCTGTTACTTGGATAACTGTGGTAATTCTAGAGCTAATACATGCCGACGAGCGCTGACCCCCAGGGATGCGTGCATTTATCAGACCAAAACCAATCCCGTGGGCTCGCCCCGCCGGCCGCTTTGGTGACTCTAGATAACCTTCGGGCCGATCGCACGTCCCCGTGACGGCGACAATACATTCGGATGTCTGTCCTATCAACTTTCGATGGTACTTTCTGTGCCTACCATGGTGATCAGGGTTCGATTCCGGAGGGGGAGCCTGAGAAACGACTACCACATCCAAGGAAGGCAGCAGGCGCGCAAATTACCCACTCCCGACTCGGGGAGGTAGTGACGAAAAATAACAATACAGGACTCTTTCGAGGCCCTGTAATTGGTGTCGCGGTCGCGGTCCCGGCTCCGGTCGCGGTCCCGGGTCCGGTCGCGGTCCCGGGTCCGGTCGCGGTGCCTGGGTCGGTCACGGGGGCCCGTGTGCGGCGATCCGCTTGCGGGTCACGGAGACCCGAGCTGGAGAGCTCGGGCTCCGTCTCCGGCGGGTGGATGTCCGCACGTAAGTGCGGTGGGTCCCGGGGTTCCCGATCTCCCTGCACTGGTGATCTGCAACCCGATCGCCGGTGCAGGAAGCAGGGTGGCAGGTCTGGGGATTCGGCAGCGATCAGTATGAAAACTGCTCGCTGCCTTAGGAATCCCCAGAGAGGTTTACTTACCGGTTCGCCGGTCTCCACTGGGGGCGCAGCCAATTCTCACGGCTGGAGCCGTGAGTCAGAGGGACGTCTTAGGGCACGCCCCTGACACTCTGTTGGGGGCGTGGCTTTAAGTGGCGCCAGATTTAAAAACCCTACAGATCTGTTCACTGGCACCCTGTTGTGGTCTTTTCTCTGAGTCTGTATTTGAGTTTATGCTGTTCCCTTGGTTGACCTTTGGCTATCCTGACTACCCTCCTGCCTGCCGATTTTGTACCTCTGCCTGAGATTCCTGTTACCGACCCCTGGCTCGCCTGACTCCCCGCTTCGTGTACCAGACCCCTGGCTCGCCTGACTTCCCGCTTCGTGTACCAGACCCCTGGCTCGCCTGACTTCCCGCTTCGTGTACCAGACCCCTGGCTCGCCTGACTTCCCGCTTCGTGTACCAGACCCCTGGCTCGCCTGACTATCCGCATTGTGTTCCCACCATCTGCTGCGTGTTGCACCTGCTGCTTCAGCTCAGTATCCTCCTTTATCTGCTATCACTGCGGCGTCCTCACGGTTGGGATCATCTCGATACCTGCTGGTTCCCTGTTCTGAAGATCTCCTGTGGTGAGTGCCTACTGGTGTTAGCATACGTGACATTACAACAGAGTCATGGATCCCTCTGAGCTTAGCAAGGTGCTGTCGTCCCATAGTCAAATTTTGGACTCCCATGAAGCAAGATTTACGAACATGCAAGATACTCTGGATCATATGGCCAGAGCCCTGCAAGTACTGGTGGTCAGGTCCGACCCGGCATCCGGAGGCCCTGCCTCGTCTTCAAATTCAGACACAGCTTCCCCAGCCACGACGGTGGGGTCTTCTCAAGCTACAGTTCCTCTTAAATTACCGTCTCCGAACAGATACAGCGGTGAACCAGAATCATGCCGAGGATTCTTAAATCAATGTTCGATTCAGTTTGAACTCACCCCTCATATGTTTGCCTCTGAAAAAGCGAAAGTGGGCTATATCATTTCATTGTTGTCGGGTAAAGCCTTGGCCTGGGCTTCACCGTTATGGGAAAATGACTCTCCTAAAGTTTATAACAGTGCATCGTTCATCTCTGCATTTCGTAGAACCTTTGATGTTCCTGGAAAAGCAGCCACAGCTTCGTTGTCTTTATTACATTCTTCTCAAGGCTCCCACTCTGTAGCTGAATACGCAATTGAATTCAAGACTTTAGCAGCAGAGGTGAATTGGTCGGATGAGGCTTTAATTGCAGCTTTTTATGACGGGCTATCTGAGCGTCTTAAGGATGAACTGTCTACTAGAGATTTACCTGATGATCTAGAAGATTTTGTTTCTTTGGCTCTGAAGTTGGATAGTCGCATTCGTGAAAGACAATCACAAAGAGCTAAAAGATTTGAATACAGATCCTGTCATCAGCTACCCTCCGGCCCACCCCCCAGACCTTCGTCGCCTGTTTTACCTCCAGAAGAGCCGATGCAACTGGGAGCTACTAAATTGTCTTATACGGAAAAGAATCGTCGTTGGGCAGAAAGGTTATGTCTGTATTGTGGCAAGAAAGGTCATTTTGTTCGAACCTGCCCCAACAAACCGGGAAACTACCGAACCCAGTCCAAGTAAAGGGGCCTTGTCTGGGTGAGCATATTTCAGCCCCTAAATTTAAAGATTGTTTTCACGTTCCTGTGTCCCTGGAATGGGGTGGGAAGAAAATTTCTTCATCAGCTATGATAGACTCTGGAGCTGCTGGCTCCTTTATTGATACTAATTTTGCTCTCTTTCATAAGATTCCACTTGTCAATGTATTTCCACCTATCGCCATTTCTGCCATCGATGGCCGACCGTTACAACCTTCGTTCATTACACAACAAACTTCTACCATACTGCTCTCTGTGGGATTATTTCATCAGGAAACCATATCGTTTCATGTTATTTCGTCTCCTGCATGTCCGGTTATTTTAGGCCTTCCCTGGCTTCGGCTTCACAATCCATCAATTAATTGGTGTTCCGGGGATATCCTGGGATGGGACCAGAAATGCTCTACCCAATGTTTTTCCAGAGCTGTTTCCAAGACAACCTCCATTCGTTCTATATCAGCTACAGCGGTGCCTTGGGCTTATCAGGATTACCAGGATGTATTTGATAAAAAACAGGCCGAAGTGTTGCCTCCTCACAGACTGTATGATTGTCCTGTTGAATTGTTGCCGGGCACTATGCCCCCACGGGGTCGTACCTATGCCTTGTCTTTACCTGAGTCACAGGCATTAGAGGAATATATTAAGGACAATTTGAATAGGGGATTCATACGTAAATCTACCTCCCCCGCCGGAGCAGGTTTTTTTTTCATTACGAAAAAAGATGGAGGGTTACGACCATGCATTGACTATAGAGGTCTGAATCGTATAACTATTAAAAACAAATATCCGCTTCCCCTTATTCCGGAACTCTTTGACCGCTTACGTGGCTCTACTGTTTTTACGAAACTAGACCTTCGTGGGGCATATAACTTAATACGTATACGAGAGGGTGACGAGTGGAAAACTGCCTTCAATACTAGAATGGGGCACTATGAGTATACGGTCATGCCCTTTGGACTCTGTAACGCTCCGGCTGTGTTTCAAGAATTTATCAATGATATATTTCGTGATATTTCTCTCCAATTCGTCATTGTCTACCTGGATGACATCCTGATTCACTCGCCGGATCTTCACTCGCACCGTACCCATGTTCGGGTTGTTCTACAGCGCCTTCGTCATAATAGACTGTATGCTAAACTCGAAAAATGTTTGTTTGAAGCTGCCAGTGTTCCGTTTCTGGGATTCATAATTTCTGCAGCAGGATTTGAGATGGATCCCAACAAGTTGTCTGCCATCTCCGATTGGCCTCAACCTCAAGCTTTACGTCCCCTGCAAAGATTTCTAGGGTTTTCTAATTATTATAGGAAGTTCATTAAAGATTTCTCTAAAATTGTACACCCCCTGACCGCCATGACGAAGAAGGGAGCCAACTGTAAAAACTGGTCTGCTGAATCTATCAGTGCCTTTACCCTCCTTAAAAAAGCTTTTGCATCTGCTCCAGTGTTACGACATCCTGATGTCACTAAGCCTTTTGTCGTGGAAGTGGATGCCTCAGAGATTGGGGTGGGGGCTGTGCTTTCTCAAAGGAAAGACTTTAATGCGAAACTTCATCCGTGTGCTTATTTTTCAAAGAAATTTTCTCCTGCGGAGATGAACTATGATGTGGGCAACCGTGAGCTTCTGGGTATCGTTTTAGCGCTCCAAGAATGGAGGCATCTTTTAGAAGGGGCAAGGAATACCGTCACTATCTTGACAGATCATAAAAATTTAGAATACCTTAGTCACGCTAAACGACTTAACCCCAGACAAGCTAGATGGTCCTTGTTCCTCTCTAGATTCAATTTTCTCATTTCCTACCGTCCCGGGTCTAAGAATATTAAGGCCGATGCCTTGTCTAGACAGTTCGCATCCGATTCAGACGATACGTCTGAACCTGAACCTATTATCTCCCCATCTCAGATTATTGCGTCAGTTTCTACTCATGTGTATTCACCGATGTATGCACGTATTCTTAAAGCGCAAACTAACGTACCCGTCCATAGTAAATGGCCTATGGGTTCTTTGTTTGTTCCGGCTTCAGAACGACTTAAGGTCTTATCCTGGGCACATTCGGCTCTCCCGGCAGGTCACCCTAGTGCTCGGCGTACGCTGGAAATTATAGGAAGACAGTTTTGGTGGCCTGAGATAAAGTCAGATTGTGTCGATTATGTTGCTTCTTGTCACCCATGTGCCACAGCTAAAGCATCTCATTCTAAGCCTTCTGGTTTGCTTCTACCTTTACCTGTTCCTTCTCGTCCTTGGACCCATTTAGCCATGGATTTTATCGTTGACCTTCCTCCCTCCGAAGGGAATACGGTTATATGGGTTGTAGTTGATCGTTTTTCTAAAATGGCGCACTTTGTCCCACTCCCTAAATTACCTTCGGCTCCCGATTTGGTCCCTATTTTTGTTGTTAACGTGGTTCGTCTACATGGTATTCCTATGCAAATAGTTTCTGATAGGGGGGTGCAATTTACGGCGTTGTTCTGGAAAACCTTTTGTTCCTCATTAGGGATATCACTAGCCTATTCCTCAGCATATCACCCCCAGACCAATGGCATTTCTGAAAGAACGAACCAGACTCTAGAACAGTTTTTACGTTTATTTATAAATGAATATCAAGACAATTGGACCCAACTTTTGCCCTGGGCCGAATTCACTAGAAATAATACCATTCATGAATCATCATTACTTACTCCGTTTTTTTGTAATTATGGTTACCATCCCTCCGCTTTGCCCGATTCGTTTAAGGATTCCCAGGTCCCAGCGGTAGATTCGTATGTCAAACCATTACCTTCCGTATGGAACAAGGTCCGTCACGCCTTATCCACAGCGGCCCTTAAATATAAACGGCATTCTGATCGTCGGCGTCGGTTGGGTCCGTCTTATATGCCTAACGATCGCGTGTGGTTATCCACGAGAAACATTAAACTTAAAGTTCCCTCCATGAAACTTGCCCCGCGTTACATTGGTCCTTTCCGTATTCTGCGCAAAATTAACCCAGTAGCTTATGAACTTAATCTTCCTTCCTCCCTTAGAATGTCTCGCGTTTTTCATGTGTCTCTACTTAAGCCTCTCACTTGCAACCGTTTTACCAGATTTATTCCTCGCCCTAGCTCGATTATAATCGATTCTCAGGTTGAGTACGAGGTCCACTCCATCCTGGATTCCAAGAAAGTCAGAAATTCTGTGTTTTATTTGGTTCACTGGAAGGGGTATGGTCCAGAAGAGAGGTCCTGGGTTAAATCTAAAGATGTACATGCCCCTGCGTTACTTCGGTCATTTCACCTCAAATATCCCACCAAGCCTGGGACGTTGCGGCCATCGGCCGGCCTTCGAGGAGGGGGTAATGTCGCGGTCGCGGTCCCGGCTCCGGTCGCGGTCCCGGGTCCGGTCGCGGTCCCGGCTCCGGTCGCGGTGCCTGGGTCGGTCACGGGGGCCCGTGTGCGGCGATCCGCTTGCGGGTCACGGAGACCCGAGCTGGAGAGCTCGGGCTCCGTCTCCGGCGGGTGGATGTCCGCACGTAAGTGCGGTGGGTCCCGGGGTTCCCGATCTCCCTGCACTGGCGATCTGCAACCCGATCGCCGGTGCAGGAAGCAGGGTGGCAGGTCTGGGGATTCGGCAGCGATCAGTATGAAAACTGCTCGCTGCCTTAGGAATCCCCAGAGAGGTTTACTTACCGGTTCGCCGGTCTCCACTGGGGGCGCAGCCAATTCTCACGGCTGGAGCCGTGAGTCAGAGGGACGTCTTAGGGCACGCCCCTGACACTCTGTTGGGGGCGTGGCTTTAAGTGGCGCCAGATTTAAAAACCCTACAGATCTGTTCACTGGCACCCTGTTGTGGTCTTTTCTCTGAGTCTGTATTTGAGTTTATGCTGTTCCCTTGGTTGACCTTTGGCTATCCTGACTACCCTCCTGCCTGCCGATTTTGTACCTCTGCCTGAGATTCCTGTTACCGACCCCTGGCTCGCCTGACTCCCCGCTTCGTGTACCAGACCCCTGGCTCGCCTGACTTCCCGCTTCGTGTACCAGACCCCTGGCTCGCCTGACTTCCCGCTTTGTGTACCAGACCCCTGGCTCGCCTGACTTCCCGCTTCGTGTACCAGACCCCTGGCTCGCCTGACTATCCGCATTGTGTTCCCACCATCTGCTGCGTGTTGCACCTGCTGCTTCAGCTCAGTATCCTCCTTTATCTGCTATCACTGCGGCGTCCTCACGGTTGGGATCATCTCGATACCTGCTGGTTCCCTGTTCTGAAGATCTCCTGTGGTGAGTGCCTACTGGTGTTAGCATACGTGACAATTGGAATGAGTACACTTTAAAATCCTTTAACGAGGATCTATTGGAGGGCAAGTCTGGTGCCAGCAGCCGCGGTAATTCCAGCTCCAATCAGGGCTGGGTGTGGCTGCAGCTCAGAGTGTGTGCAGAGCTTGGAGGGAGAGGTTGTTGTTTGGTGTGCTGTTTGGAGATTTACGTGCTAGAGAGAGGAAGAAAGAAACACTGTGCGTTTGTTTTACTCCTGGGGAGGTTTTTGCAGCCTTCCCAGGGGCTCACCATGGCCTCCACTCTGGTTGAAGAGTGGAGGTCCCGACTTCACCACATCACGGGGAGAATGTGCTTCACAGAGGATGGACGGTTTGTGAGAAAACAAGGACAAGACAAGGCGGGTGTTTGTGTGGATATGAAGAGGGATGTGTCGGCTTTACAAGCTTATACCACAGTACTGGGAGAAAAGATTGAAATGTTTAAAAAGGGAGTTGGTCTGCCGCATAATCTGAGGGCCGATCCTACTACCATCCTGTTGCTGGGGGCCCTGCAACAACGGGCCCTAGCCCTCAGGGATGCCGGGACCAGGGTCTTGCAGACCGTTGAGACCATGGTGTGGGAGACCCCGGTGGAGGCAGAGGAGGATTGGAGTCCCACCTTTGCCCAAAAAGCTATGGAAGGACTCCCCCAGTCTGCTGGCCTCCAGGGTGCCTCCCAGGACTCCCTCCAGCAGGCCCTGGACATGTGTATACGAGATCTACGGTCCCTGGGGGAACAGAAGGAAGCTGTGGTTACACAGCTGAAAGAGTTACGGCTTCAAAGTACCATGATGGGAAATAAACACCGTGGCCCTATAAGAGAGCAGATCAGCTCCCTTAAAGAAAAAGACGTGGATCTTATAAGGAAAATAAAGCAGAGTGAGAACAGAAGGAGTTTTTTGAGACAAAAGCTGCAGGAACTGGAAGCACAGGCCACAGCAGTCTCTCATTTGTCGGAGGAGCAGGACTCTCAGCGGGTGAAGGAATCACAGCAGGATCCCAGAGCTCAGGAGCCTTTCGTTATACGCCACCAACTCATATTTTCTTTAGATGAATTGGATGAGGAGGATGAGGTTCCAAGCCACAGCAGCCACAGGAAGAAAAAGCGAAATACAAAGATCAGGAGCAGGCCCGTTGTTCCATCATCCGGGGAGGAAAGTGCCGGGGAGCCCCTTAACATCGCGTCTGAGGAGGAGTTTCCATCCCTCCCGACCAGGGTCCCTGGTGCTCGAGCTGATGATCCGGGAGCGGGCCTTTCTACTTCGGGCCCTTCCTATGGGGACAGGGAAACAATCCCCACTGGTCAGTATTTGGTCAGTGAGCCTCAAGGAACCGTGAGTACCCTTCCTAATGTGTCTGTTTCCCCTGTTGTTTCTATTGAACCCCTTATGTCTGTCCCGTGTGTTGTCCCTGTACGTCTCCCTTCCCCTATTCGTCATGAGACTCCGGTAGTGGCCCCTGATACGGTTGTGGCTACGGTGGCAGCTCCGGCTACGGTGACTGTTTCTGCAGTTACTGTGGCTTCTCCGGCTGCAGCCACTGTGGCTGCTCCGGCTGTGGATGCTGTGGTTCCTATGGCTCCTGCTGCGGTTCCTGTTTTTGCTGGTTTTCCTGCTGCTCCGGCGGCAGATGTGATCCTTGCTGCTCCGGTTGCAGTGGACGTGGCCCCCGCAGCTCCAGCTGCGGTCGCAGAGGCCCCCGCTGCTCTGGTTGCGGCAGCTGTGGCCTCAGTTCCTGCAGCTCAGATTGGGGTAGCCGTGGTCCGTGTGGTGGCCCCTGCTTCGGCGGTGGCTTGTAGGGTAACCCCTGCTTCGGCGGTGCCCCCTGCAGTGGCTCTTGCTTCAGCGGAGGCCCCTATGGAGACCCCTGCTTTGGCGGAGGCCCCTGCGAAGGCCATGGCCCCTAAGGTGGCCCCAGTTGCACGCGTACGCCTGGGGAAAAGTAACGAGACTACAGGGGGGTCTGCACTTCAGAGACCCATAGAACCCACTCCAACGGCGGCCCCAGGTAGGCCCGCCGGTAACGCTTGGGCAGCGGGACCCCCCAGAGTGCAAACCACACACGGCGAGCGAACTACGGGACTCCCCGTGGGGCAACCCATGAGGAGAAAGAATGTGGTCTGCTTGCTCTACGTAGGGGAGGGGACCGTGCCAGAGAGAAAGCGGGTCATAGGGGCCCTGAAGGACCTGGGTTTTATGGCCGCGGACTTTTTTGTCATCATCCATATAAGTGGCACCCCTGAATTTGATGTCAGTTTTTTCACCCCGAAGGGTCTGGAGCTGTTCTGGACCCTTTGGGAGAGGGTGCCTAAGTCCGCAGACAGCTTATGGGTTCAATTTAATGTCCAGGCCATTTCGCGCCAGGAAGTTAGAAAAGTTACGTTTATGGTGCGGAATGAGTCAATACCTGTTGCGGATATTATGGTGTGGGCCCGCAGATACGGTGAGATTTTGACCACACCGGTCAAAACTCTCTGTGAAGACAGGATCTGGAATGATGGCTGGACGGTACACATCCGTTTGAGGGAGGTACGGGTACAATTCATATGACTAATGTTGTCTGTACTCCCTCCACAGATGTAACCGGACGTGTCTTAACATCGGGACCCCGA
The DNA here is from genome assembly GCF_027358695.1 of Spea bombifrons. NCBI lineage: Eukaryota > Metazoa > Chordata > Amphibia > Anura > Pelobatidae > Spea > Spea bombifrons. The sequence continues at coordinate 40,098,927 of NC_071089.1, forward strand.
GCTGCATCCACGCGGGATGAGTCGGGGTGGACTAAGGTCGGTCCGAGGAGGGAGACCTCGACTCAGGAAGCAACTCGGCGAGTTTCCACAAGATCCTCCACCGCTGCCAAGACCCATTCCCGGAGGGATCCACGTTGGAGGGGGAGAAAGTCCCTTCGGGACAGGGGGACTCCGGGGCCCTTAAACCCGATAATGTCACAGACTGTGTGGACGGGGGCATTCCAGTCCTAAACAGGTTTCCCACTCTGATGGACTGGGGCTCCCGCATGGAGGATGACGCCTTGCCCGCGGGGCTCTCCGCGAAGAGGTACCCCTCCGATTCAGATGGTGAGAACGTACGGAAAAAGGGAAAGTCTCCTGATTCTCATCACCCTTGATGGCGACTCTCCCCATACTATCTTTAGCCACTCATAACGTTGCTAGTATTAAGTCGTGCAGGGCCCGGTTTTTAGCTTATGAGAACTGGCACAGGGAGAAATATAATATAATCTTTATCCAGGAAACCCACCTGGACTCCCTGGGGGCCCTGCATGCAGCTAAGAGTGACTGGAGATGGGGGCACTCCTTTTTTTCACTAGCCACGGAGGGCTACGGGGGAGTTGCCATCCTGTTCCAGGATGTGGACATAAGGTTCAATAGGGTGATTAAGATAACGAAGGGTAGGTGCGTAGTTCTTGATGTGTCGGTAGGCAGGCAGCCTCTCTGTCTGATATCTATGCCCCCCCAGACCAAGTGAGAGAGGAAGCGTCTGTTTAACGAGATAGAGCCTTTTCTCTACACGTCCCAGCACATTGTCTTTGGCGGTGATTTTAATACCGTTACTAGGACCAAAGACAGGAAAGGTGGCAAAGACAAACCGGGATACGACGCTTTGGCCCTTACTAGAATAGTCAGGCAGGCAGGCTTGGTAGATGTGCATATTAAGCACAACCCAGACCTCACGGGTTACACATATCAGCGAGGTAGCTGCCAGAGCAGGATAGATAGGATTTATGTTAAGGAGTCTTTTCCGGTGACGGCACTTGTGCTTAAACCGGTTGAGTTCTCCGATCACCTTATTCTCACTTGTTAAATGTCTCGCAGGCTCCGCTAAGAGGTAAAGGGATTTGGTGACTTAATTTCGACATCCTGACAGAAGGCTGGGTCCAGCAGGCTTTTGAGAACTTCTTTCATGACCAGGTCACCGTTGCGGAATTCTGCACAACGAAGTCTGAGTGGTGGGAGATGGTGAAGATGAGAACCCGTGCCTTATTTCGCTCTCTTTCTCAGAACATCCAGTCCTCGAGGTACAGGACTTACCTCGGGCTCCTGTGCAAGTTAGACTGTCTGGTGTCGCAACGAGGTGATCCCGGGGACATCTCTAGGGTCAAATCCATGATGAGGACGTTCTAGAATGACAGGTATGCCTCCTTGCTCAAGGAAAGGGATCCTTTTCTTAGTTGCAAAAGGAAGGAGTCTACTAAGATCATTACCTGTCTGCGGAACACCCTCGGTGTCCTGGATGAAACTCCTCGGGGGATACAGAGGGTTGTCCGCGATTACTATGTGGAGCTCCTCGGACAGAGGAGACCCTGCCGACATCAGATGGACGACTTCTTGATGAGTCTTTCTCTTCCTGAGATTGATCATGGAAAGCTGGATGAGTTGGTTAGCCCAATCACTGTCAAGGAGGTCACGGAGACAATTTTAGAGCAGAGAAGGAAAAAATCTCCGGGCCCTGACGGTCTTACGGCCGAATTCTATCATGCCTTCTGCGGTCTCCTGGCCCCTAGTCTCACTGAAGTTTTTAATGAAAGCCTGGAGAGGGGGATACTCCCTCCTTCGATGAGATCCTCGGCAGTGATTATGCCAACTAAGCCCCGAGTTGTCAACACGGCTGATATGGGGAACTGGCGACCCATATCACTCCTTAATTTTGACAGGAAGGTTTTGGCGAATATCATTTTTAAACGCTTGTAGGGGGTCGCCAGTGAGGTCTTGTCTGATTCTCAATAATGCACCGTGAAGGGCAGAACTGTCTTTGACGCCGTCTGTGAGGTCAGGGAAGCCATTGAGCGGTGTAGGGTAGAGGATGGGGATAAGTATCTTCTGGCACTTGATCAGTCGAAGGCGTTTGATCGGGTGGATCATTACTATCTGTGGGCAGTCTTGCGCAGGTATGGCTTGCCGGGGAAACTTATCAATTGGCTGATTTCTTTATACAGAGGGGCCGAAAGCTTCGCTCTTGTTAATGGATGGAGAGGCAAACCGTTTAAAATCCGATCTGGGGTGAGGCAGGTCTGTCCCCTCAGCCCCCTCCTGTACGTCTTTGCTATAGATCCCTTCATCCGAAGGGTTGATGCAAGTCATTTAAGAGTAGTGGCCCGAACCCCAGGAAGGCCCTTACGGATACTGGCTTACGCAAGGTAGACGAGTGTTGCCGGTGGAAACTGACCTACAGAGAAAGGGTTCACCTGATTAAAACCTACGTATTGCCCCTGTTTACGTACGTCAGTCACATCTGTCTTTTGCCATGTAGCCTTCACTCGCGGGTGTTCGGTTTGTTCTTTCTCATGTTGTGGGGGAACAGGCTCAACCTCATTAAGCGGGAAGTGACGTACCTAGCCCGGCGACACGGTGGGTTGGCCATGGTTAACCCAGTTGTTGTCCTGACTACTAACTTTCTGAAAAGGAACTTCGGGCCTCTCCGAAGAGATGACCCCCAGACACCGGGCTGGGTGCACAGTTTCAGGAAATGGGGAGACCCCTTTTTTTTTTTTTTTTTTTTTTTTTTTCTTTTTTTTTTTTTTTATTGCGTTTCGAAAACATGTACAAAAACATTCGATTGTGCATTAGCAAGCGAAGGTTTATACAGACATTAGAAAAACAAGAAGAGAAAAGAGGAAGAGAAAAAAAAAAAAAAAAAAAAAAAAAAAAAAAAAAAACTTAAAATTTCCATTGAGTCACGGCCCTACTTTCCAGATATTATTCTGTTTAGACCCCGCATCGCCAGGTGTGTTCTATTTATTAATTAAGTGCTCAAGCCTTGATTAGTCTTATATAATGTTAATCTAATTTGCCCATTTTTAGATTTTCAACCCAACTATTCCAAAAGACATACTTTTCTCTGCGAAAAATAGGGTAGTTTGCAATTCCCCTCTCCATCTGGCATTGGTAAATTAATTGCGTTTTGACTTTGGCCCAGATAATCCCTTCGGTCTTTTTCCAATTCCTTGCTATTTCCATTTTTATCGCTGTTAATAAATGGAGGAAAAATCTCAAAGCATTCTTACTAGTGTTAGGAAGATTTAAATGTAGCAGAGCCTGCTCAGGGGTCAGGCACAATTCTTCCCCAAAGATTATTTGCATACGGGAGGATATGAAATTCCAAAACTTCTTAATAACTGTGCAATTCCACCAAATATGAAGTTCATCACCCTTTGCTTCCCCGCACCTCCAGCAATTGGGTATAGTGTTAGGATACATTTTGGCTAATAGAGATGGAACTCTATACCATCTATTCGCCAATTTGTATTGTATCTCATAAAGATTCAAACAATGAACATGTTTCATAGTCAATTTCAAAGCAGAGTTCCAATCTTTTAATGTTATATCACAGTTTAGATCTTTTTTCCATCTTTCCAAAGCTGGAGGAGGGTAGGTTTCCTTACATGTGTTAATTATTTTTAACGATTTGGTAATCAGCTTATTATATTCATTGGATTTTAATACTTTTAAAAAAAGGAATATAGCAGTATTTTTTTTATCAAAGCAAATATTCCTAGTTAGGAAAGTTTTAATCCTTAAGTATTTAAAACATTCCCTCGAGGGTAAAGCAAATTGTGATTGTAAAGTCGGGAAACTTTTAATAGTCTGGTCTTCATATAGATCAGAAATCCTTATTATACCAGCTTGTTTCCATGAGGTCAAAGTTATATCCTGAATTAAACTTTCAATTATAGTCAGTGGTAATGAAATAATAATTTTATCTTCCATTCCCATTTTCTTTTTTATCTGAGTCCACCTCTTTAGTAGGTGGGTCAATATAAGGTTATTACAAGTCTTCACATATTCAAACGTTCTCTTTTTAGGTAGCCAAAAAAGTGTTTGTAGGTCTATAAATGAGGTGTTATTTATCTGTTCTAAATCATACCATAATTCTTGTTGTGCGTTGTCGAAAAGAGTCATTAATATGTGGGTAAATTGCGCAGCCAAAGCATAATCCTTAACAATTGGAAAACCCAGGCCTCCTTCGTATACTTTTTTAGCCAATAGTTGGGAGTTTAACCTAGGTTTTTTTGACGCCCAAACAAATTTTATAAATGCTTGTTGTATTAGGTCTAACCATGCATCAGGAACAGAGAAAGGTATTAATCTGAATAGATATATAAATTTTGGTAATATATAAGCTTTAGCGGCATTTAATCTCCCCATCCATGAGATATATAATTTTTGCCAATTTTTAAATGATTGATTCATTTCTTTTATAGCGGGCAGTAGATTAATCTCCAGCCAAGCCGCAGGATTTACTGAGATTTTTATGCCTAAATATTCTATTGAATCTTTGGCCCACCCAAAACCAAATTTTTCTAACTGTGTCTTCTGAGCATTCTCGAGAAATAAAGGTAAAGCCAACGTTTTTGAAACATTTAGTTTATAATTTGACAGTTTACTGTATTGATTAATTAATGCCATCAGGCCCTCCACTGATCTTAATGGATCTTGAATTGTTATTAGAATATCATCTGCGTATAGTTTTAATTTATGAGTCTCATTTTCCCCGCATCCTTTAATTTGTCGACAAGATCTAATCTCCCTAGCTAGTGGCTCTAACGATATAATATATAAAAGGGGGGAGAGCGGGCAACCCTGTCGGGTGCCATTAGTTAACAGGAACCACGAGGACTCAATCCCCGGACCAACTACTCTGCCCATTGGAGTTGTATATAAAGACATAATAGCACAATGGATGGCTCCATCGATACCAAACGCTCGTAGGGCTTCTGACATATATCCCCATCCGACTCTGTCAAAGGCTTTCTCTGCATCCAGTGACAGAGTCAGTTGGGGAACCCCACTTCGCCCTGAGTATTCCAGTAAATCAGCAAGAGCTCTTATATGGTTCACAGGAGATCTACCGGTAACAAATCCTACCTGATCTTTATGGATCAGACAAGGGAGAACTTTTTTTAATCTTTGGGCCAGTATGCCTGTATAGATTTTAAGATCTAGGTTCAGTAACGTTATTGGTCTATAGTTGGCTAGGTCCTCTGGGTTTTTCCCCATTTTTAAGATGGGTATTATGTTTCCTCTTAATAGTTCACTAGGGATCTTTCCTGTATTCATGAACTCGTTAAAGACATTAGTCAAATTATAAGATATTTGCTTAATAAATGTTTTGTAAAAATTAGCATTGAAGCCATCCGGGCCAGGGGATTTTTTTAATTTTAATGCTTTAATTCTATTTTTAACTTCTTCAATTGTTATAGATTTATTTAACTCCTTAATCATTTCTTTTGTAGGTTTAGGAAAAGCCTTGGTACTGAAATATTTTTTTATTTCAGATTCAGAGCATTCCTGTGGGATATTATATAGGGCATTATAGAATTCCTTAAAAGCTTGACCTATTGCTCTGGGGTCCATCAGGGTCTTGTCCTTATGGACTAATCTTGTAATTCGCTTTTTTGCTCTTTTTTTTTTTTAATAAGTTAGTAAGCAGTTTTTCGGCTCTATTCCCTTTGTAATATCTGTTCATATTTAAGGAATTCAATGTTTTATTTACTTTCTCTAACAGCTGATTATTGATTTTACTTTTTATTTCTTCAATCTGTTCTGTCAAGTATATTGATGGTAATTTTTTATTTTCTGTTGTTGCTAATTGAAGATTAACATACAATTCTGACAGAGAAAGTTCCCTGGCTTTTTTCTTTTGGGCATCTAATTTTATGAAGTGTCCTCTAATTACTGCTTTATATGCGCACCATAAGGTGCCTGCTGATATCTCCTCTACATCATTTTCTTCAAAGTATAGTTTAGTGATTTTATCTATGTATGTAATATCTTGATCCATCTTAATTAAATTGTCACTTAATACCCATTCAGGGCGTTGCTTGACGGTTAAACCTTCTATCGAAACTGTTACTAGATTATGATCAGACCAGGTGATTTCGTGTATCTTTGATTTCATAACCCTAGCCATCAAACCCAGATCTCCGAGCGCCAAGTCTATCCTTGAGTAAGCCTTATGGGATTTGGAGAAACAGGTATAATCTCTTTCCATAGGGTATATAGTTCTCCAAATATCAAATAATAAATGGTTCTGAATCAACTTTTGAAATCTTTTAGCTTGTGCAATGACTTTTTTATCTTTCGTTATACCTTTCTGAGTCATTTTGTCTAGGTTTGGGTCCAGTATACAATTGAAATCGCCTAGGATCAACAAGGATCCCTGTTTAATTTTCATAATTTTTTGGAATAAGGATGTGAGGAAATAAACCTGTGAGCTGTTTGGTGCATAAACGTTTGCCAATGTCATTAATTTTTTGTTAATTTCAATTATCATTATTATGTATCTCGCATCCGGATCTACCTCTATTAATTTTATATCAAAATCTATATCTTTGGAGAATACAATTGCTACCCCTCTTTTTTTTTTTGCATTCAATGACGCCTCAAATATTGTGGGAAATTTCTGTGTTTTCATATTTATTTTATCAATAGATCTCCAATGTGTTTCTTGAATGCAACATATATTTATCTTTTCATTCCATAATCTATTTAGGAGTAGTGTTCGTTTTTGAGGGGAATTTAATCCTTGGGCATTTATTGTAGCAAACTTAAGCATTACGTTAGGGTTGTTTAATTTCTATTTCTACCCTGGTGATGCTTTCTAATTGGTCGTGAGTCAATGGAAGAGAACAAAAGGAAAAAACATACAACACAATAATACAACATTTAGGACTTTGCACAGTATACATCTCAATTTTGTCTAGAGGCATATACATCCACCTGTAGCTCCCGCTACAGTCCCCCAAAAGCGAGAAATACAAATGGATAGTTACCATCCTACCGATGGTTGTCGGAGCTATTAGGTATCTCTAATAGACTAGGTTTTGACTTAAAATAATAAAAAAGGGAAAGAAAAAAAAAAAAAAAAAAGATCTTGATTTAATCTAATCAGCCCCTTGTCGCATATGATAGAATATTCCTTTCCACTAAATAGCATTGTCATAAGAAATTTGTGTGTAAGCATCTCTTCATGTCGCGTCACAGCCACTAAGCATCTATATTTAGTTATTACATAGAGAATCTCATAAATTTGTATCCTACACTATTTATTTCTCGTGGCCCTATCCATGCCTTTGATTAGCATAGAAAAAAAAACTGGATAGATAGATAAATAAGTAAATAAATAAGTAAATAAATAAACTAAATAAAAAATAAAAGTAAGAACAGTATATCCCTCATGTTATTATTCTATGATCTTTGTTATTATTCTATAATCTTTGAGTATAAATTCTGAAGTTACTTTATCTTTAGAACCAGACTATAGTTACTGAGGGTGGAGAGAAAAAAAAAAAAAAAAATTAAAATTGTTACCTAAAAAATCCAGTAAATGGTGTGTCCTCAGTAAATCGTTTCAAATGGCCCAAGCCATAGCGTTAATAAATTAGAAAAAAAAAAACAAAAAAAAACAAAAAAAAAAAAAAAAAAAAAAAAAGAATTGTGTTCGAGTGTCAAACAAAAACTTGAGTCTGTTACCCTCCTGTGTTTGTTATATGTGCTATGTGTGTAGACCAAGATACTATTATCTTCAGAACAGAGCTAGAATCTCTGAAGATAAAAAATTAAATTTTTAACTAAAAATCTAGTGAGTAGTATGATCAAATATCTAGTGAATAATATATTCTCAATAGTTCATTTCAGTTAGCTTAGCCATATCATTAAATAATTTAAATGTGAATCTATTAGTGCTTAATTTATCAAATTGTATAAAAAAATAAATAAGTAAATAAAATAAAACAAAGATAAAAAAAAAAAAAAAAAAAAAAAAAAAATATTTTAACTGTGCCTGTGCTCAAGTAGCTCGGGTTTAAAATATAGTGTCCTGTGTTATCATGTGAAATTTGTGTGTGAACCTTAAATACTATTATCTTCAGAGCAGAGCTATAATCACTGAAGATAAAAAAAAAAAAAAAAAAAAGAATTATTATTATCCAAAAATTAGTGAATGGTGTATCCTCAGTGTTCATTTCGCTTAGCTTAAGCCATAGCATTACATAATTTAGGTATGGGTCTATAAGTTCTTAACTTAACGGATATTGTATAATAAGTGGAGAGAAAAAAAAAAAAAAAAAAAAAAAAAAAAAAAAAGGTAAATAGTAATAATAATACGGCTTAATAATTATTTTACCCCTTGTTTCGAGCCAACCATCAACCATATTTAGAGGATTTTCGTCTTTCCACACTCTATTGATAATTTTTATATATACATAATTCTTAACTGATATATCTTCCAACAGGCTGGGTCGGCTAAAGAGAGAGAAGCTTATGTCTCATATCTTTTCATATTCTGACAACCCTAGTAATTGAACATACATATATAAAAAAAAAAAAAAAAAAAAAAAAAAACATCGCAATTTATAACTATAATTATTCACACCTTAGTTGAATCATGAATACTTCCAGTCAGGTCTACCATTATAATAGACTGTTACATTCATTGATATCCTGTAAGTGTTCTCTATTTCTTAACTGGTGTATCTCCTGATGACAAATGTTCATATCTCGTGTCATATCATAACGTAAAACAATATAGATTGTTGACATTTTCAATTCATTAAACATACAAAAAAGAAAAAGAAAAAAAAAAAAAAAAAAAATTCATCAGGTAGTCTCAAGTAGGTCAGAACCAGTCTCTAAACCCTTATTTGGGCGTTAGTAAATCTTATTCATTTGCATCCAGGTTTTTAGTTTTTCTGGAGAGTCAAATTTGAAATTATTTTGCTCAAACGTTAATGTGATCATCCCTGGGAGAGTCCATCTATAGCGGATGTTCTTTTGTTTCAGAATCACAGTAAATTCCGCAAATCTACGCCTTTGTGTTCTTGTATAATAGGATAGATCCGGCAGTATTCTAATGCTATCATAAGGACTATGTAGAGTTGTATTTCTTATTTTTCTTAAAATATTATCTTTTAAGGTGATAGAAGCAAAACTTATTAAGACATCTCTAGGAGAATCTGATGGTACTTTGGTGGGTTTAGAAATTCTGTAACATTTATTCCAAAATCTTAAGTTATCATCGCATTTGATCCCAAGCATTTCAATAAATGATTTAATATATTCTTGGAGGTTCTCACTTAAAATAGATTCTGGAATTCCTCGAAATCTGAGGTTATTCTGTCTTGATCGATCTTCCTGATCTGCTAATTTCTGTTCCAAAGATTTTATTTTAGTATCGTTTTGTTTAATAATGTCTTGATAGGTTCCAATTTGAATATTCTAAATATTCCAGTTTTTCTTCATTTTGTTTTACTCTCGTTGTGATTAATGTCAGCTCAGACTTTAACTCCTGTGTAGTATTCTGGAGTAATTGTTTAATCTGTCCGAGTTGGACATCTAAAGCTTCAGTCAAATGATCTTGTATAAACTGTTTCATATCAGTTGTTGAAGAAGAGGGACTTATCTGGGCTGTATCTACATCAGTTTGGTTTAACCCAATAATACTTTCCTCCGGGTTTAATCCCCTCTGGTCATGCTTAATAGGAGGGGTAAAAAAGGAGAGTCTTTTTTCTGTTTTCTGGTCTTTTCTGTCTTTCCTTGTGGTTTTTTCTTGGAGTTTTTTAGAAGCCATAACGTAATATTCTTTCAATATTGTTTGCTTTAGCGAGTACTACAGCTATTTTGTATCTTGTTTCCTCTCTATTTTCTTTTTTCTTCTCTTCTCCCTCCCTTCCCCTTCCCTTTCCCCTTTTTCTTTCAGAAGCAATATAGATATCTGTAAATGTCTTAGCTAACGTCAATTAGATCGAGAGTATTAGAGTATGTATAGTCATGTGTTCTTATGTGCACATTAATAAGAAAAAATAATAAAAGTACTTATCCCAGGGAGTCATCTAGAAGTAGCTCTCCACCATATGCCGCTTAGCTTTATTTATTCAGGCTTTGTATCTTTTCGGTGTATTTCAATGCGTTCAGTACATTCCCGTTATGATAGTAGTATATTTCTTTCTCTCCGTTTGAAGCTTCAACTTCCCAACTCCATTCCAGTTTCAAATATATCTCATCCGCTCTGATTACGGGCCTTAATTTCTTCTATGCAGGGTCCAAGCCGGTAAGAGGGGGGGGTGGCAACAAATAGTAGGCCAAAGCACAACCACGAGGAACGACCTCCACTTCTCCAGCTCGCCAGCCTCTCCCTCATAAACTGGCCTTTGTCCCGAACAGAGCCGGCTGGGGAGAAAAAAAAAACAAAGGGAAAAGAAAACAAAGCCCGCTGGTACCGCACGGTCCACATGCGGCACGGCCGGCTGAGCCAGAAAGAGCGGCACAGCGAACACCACTGACAGCAGGACCGGCAATTAAGCAGGACCAGCGAGGCACCTCCGGACACCTCCGGACACCTCCGGACACCTCCGGACACGGAACGCAATAACGGTCAGTCTCAAAATAAAGCAGCCTGGATGCAGAGGTAGTATAAACAGCGCATGGATTTAGCAGCCCGATCTTAGCACCATCTTAGCTCCGGCAAACCGCGCGCACAGCACGTTCAACGTGCTACGTCATCGCTCCACCCCCCGGGGAGACCCCTTTTTACAGGACTGGTTTATGGGCGGGAGAGTGAAGAGCATGCGTGTCCGGCACGGCTCCTATCTCCCAACTTCGGTAGCCCAGGGAGTGAGGTTGTTACGCCGGTGGAATGTGACGGTTGAGGAGGTCAGGGATACACCCAAGCGAGTCCTTGACTCTAGGGTGCTGGCCACTCACTTTAGCGTTTCGCTGGCCTTGAGAGACTGCGCGCCACGGACTCTCGCTTCGGGATTACAAAATCTCAATTCCGAACGACTGCCCGAGAAATATCAGGAAGTGGCGTTTCTCAGTTTTCACGGTAGACTATATGTAAGAGGGAATCTTAAGTACCGGATCATAGCGGATCGCGGTTGTCCCCGGGTGGAATGTTTCGGGAAAGTTGAGTCCATGGACCACTTTCTGCTTGAGTGCCCCTTTAATGTGGACGTTTACCGGGGGGTGTCAGTCGCCTTAGGTATCCCATTCCTCTCCTGCATGTCATAAGCGGAAGACCAACAGCAGGGGGCAGAGGTTTAATTTGAGCACTGTTTTTCTTGTTAGCGCAGTTGTTAGATATTTCACGTGGCACGCTAGATGTCAGGTTTCCATCCGACAAAAGGTCCTTTCCTGTCAGGTGGTGGTGAATGATATCTTCACAGCGGTGGTGGCAATCGCGACAAAAGAGAAGGCTTCCATTGAAAACCAGCATTGGCAACAGCTGTGGAAAAACCACAAGGTCCATCCGCCTTGAGTCCATAGTCTCTGTACAAGAGCCCAGCATGTTAGTAGTCATCACATACTGTCCCCTATTGTTTTAGGCATGTCATTTCCTTTTTTAGCGTTATGTCATGCAACTAACAGTTATCTGTTTTGGCGTTGAAAGTTGTACATACTTTTTCAAGGAAGGCTGCTACGTGTTTTAGATGAGTACCTGGAGTACCGTGCGTTGCCACCATCATGGTTTTATGTTTTAGATGTTTGTAATTTTGTTTTTTTTGTTTCTTTATGTGTGTCTCATTTTTACGTTTTCTTTTGCTTTTAGTTCCGTCCCCAACCGCCACGTCCGTGCAGATTCCGTCCCGGATCATCAACAGCACATGGACCGGAATCTAATGGGGCGTGGGGATGGGGGGGTATTATGTGTGGTTTTGTTTTACAGTTAGCGGGTGGATTTGTGTTGTGGGTGGGGGTGGGAGGGTATACGGGGGTGTATTGTTGATTTAATTATTATTGAAGGTGGGTTTGTGTGTGGGTGTGGGGTGGGTGATGGGAGGGGTTGGTTTTGTAAAATGGGTGATAGTGGGTGATGGGGAGGGTTGGTTTTTGTAAAATGGGTGATGGTGGGTGATGGGGAGGGTTGGTTTTTGTAAAATGGGTGATGGTGGGTGAGGGGGAGGGTTGGTTTTGGGAAACAAAAAAAATAAAATTAAATAAATAAATAAATAAATATTATTCTGTTACTATTTTTATTTTGTTATATTATTTGATATTCTGTTATTATTATTCTTATTTTGTTATATTTTGATTATTTTTTGGTGGCTGTTTTAAATATAATAAAATATCTCCAGTTCCAATAGCGTATATTAAAGTTGCTGCAGTTAAAAAGCTCGTAGTTGGATCTTGGGATCGAGCTGGCGGTCCGCCGCGAGGCAAGCTACCGCCTGTCCCAGTCCCTGCCTCTCGGCGCCTCCCCGATGCTCTTGACTGAGTGTCCCGGGGGTCCGAAGCGTTTACTTTGAAAAAATTAGGGTGTTCAAAGCAGGCCGGTCGCCTGAATACTTCAGCTAGGAATAATGGAAGAGGACTCCTATTTACGCGGCCCCTGGTGGTCGGTGTCCAACTTCTTAGAGGGACAAGTGGCGTTCAGCCACACGAGATTGAGCAATAACAGGTCTGTGATGCCCTTAGATGTCCGGGGCTGCACGCACGCTACACTGAACGGATCAGTGTGTGTCTACCCTTCGCCGACAGGTGAGGGTAACCCGCTGAACCCCGTTCATGATAGGGATTGGGGATTGCAATTATTTCCCATGAACGAGGAATTCCCAGTAAGTGCGGGTCATAAGCTCGCGTTGATTTAGTCCCTGTCCTTTTGTACACACCGCCCGTCGCTACTACCGATTGGATGGTTTAGTGAGGTCCTCAGATCGGCCCCGCCGGGGTCGGCGAAGGCCGTGGCGGAGCGCCGAGAAGACAATCAAACTTGACTATCTAGAGGAAGTAAAAGTCGTAACAAGGTTTCCGTTGCTGAACCTGCGGAAGGATCATTAATGGGATCGACGCCGCGAGAGGCGGATCGGGGGACCCGAGCCAAACCCGATGCCTGCACTGTGCGAGACGTGTGAGAAAAGGAAACCCCAGGGTAGGGGGGAGCGGAGGGCGCCGCGACCGGCCCCGGGTCGGCTGGGAAGGCCCAGGGGGGGGAAGGTGGCCGGGGG